>NC_088677.1:61032013-61335043 GCF_950023065.1 Planococcus citri | reverse complement strand
CAAAAATTTGACAAAAAGTGATCTAAAATTGGAGAAATAAGAGCAAAGTACCTCGTATGTAGCAACCAGCGATTTTTTTTTCCAATTACCCTCAACGTACTATGCCTATATGAAGAAATTAAAAACACTTTTCGATATAAATTTTGCAATAAGAATCTCTCGTTTTTCAATGTTTGAGCAGAAGCCAACAGTGCTATAACTAGCTACCCTCCTCACTCCAACCACATCACATTTTTCAGTACCTTCTCTAAATTTTTTCTGTCCAAAATGAAATGTGTATTTTTCCATATGCTTTCCTCTTTTCAAATTTAGTTTTCTTCACCTTCAGGTCATCTTTTAGCGAATAATTAATGCCATCGCTTTGAATATTCAGCTTCTCTAAATTTTCTGTAGGTAAGCTTTTGTTTTAAAAACAGAGCTTCTTTTTTGCGCTCAATTTCAGCTTCCATTTTTTGCTTCTCCTCAGCAAGGTAATTTTCATAAATGTGAGCTTTTTGTGCTTCAACTAATCGGTACCAATATAATTCTACCAGAATAATTGCAACACATAAGTATTACAAAATGTTGAACAAATTTGAGGAGGTGGATAGCAAAACGCAATAACTCCATTTTTGGTTTTTTTGGGAAATTAGGAAAAATTGTCAGGAGGGGAAGGGTGGGGGGTCGAGTTCCGAAATTGGTGTCAAATGAAAGGGGAAGGGGCCACAAATAAAATTTCCACTCAATTTCAAAATTTCGGTCACCTGGGTAAGCACAGTGAGGAAAAGAAAAAAAAGTTATTGCGTTTTGAACGCAAATTTTTTTTTTTGGTGTTTTTCTGCAAAAAAACGTATTTTTTATTTGAAAAAATTGATGTTTAATCGAGAATTTTCGATAAAAAACAATTAAAAAACTGGAATGTGAAATTCAAACAATTCCTGTGTGTGATATGGCATTCAGAGAGTGGCAACGAAAGCACCATTTTTTTAAGTAACTCCTACCCAACGATTTTCAGTACCCACCCGATGAAAAAAAACAGTGTTACCACATCTGCGCAACTGAAATGTATAAAAAGTAGTGGAGTTATTGCGTTTTGCAAACAAAATCTCATTTTTCGATGCATTTAGCTCTAAAATCAGACTTGTTTTCCTCGATTGCGCTATGATATTCTACTGATGGACAAAATCTGACACCGGGAATGGATTCCCCGTTGAATTTTACATAAGGATAGATATCAAACTCAATTTTCGTAATTTTGGAGTTATTGCGTTTTGCTATCCACCTCCTCATTTGTAAACGTCAATGAAAAATAATCGAATAAGCTATTAGGTACACATTACACAAGATGATGATGAAAGAAAAAACGAAAAAAGGCCAAATCGCGCGATTGTACTCTGAATGGAGGGAAGATGAAATCATTGAAATCACATTTTCAATTTTCAATTATGCAGGTTCACGTGCCATGACTACGTATTATCTATTCAATCGCAAGGTGGAACAATTACTAACTTCAAAGTCAAAATTTTGAACAGTTGATTTTTTTTTCACTTCAATTTTAAAGGAACTTTGTACCTGCCTGTATTTCGAGAAACGAATGTATAAACAAGCCATCTGCTATTCGCTGATTGCAAGATAGTTTTTGCATTTGCTTTCACCATATTGGTTGATGGTTGCATTGGTTGCTAAGTCTGCTTTTAAATATCAACTTGAAACTGATTTTTCATTTCTTGATCTTTTTTTATAATTTATAAAGTGGAATGTAGGCTACCTAGACATAAGTACTAATTTTTTATCAAAATGAAGTCAAATAATTCCTCCTGAATTAGAACATGTTCGACTAAATAAAATCATTCTTATACACGAATAAAAAAATAATTAAGTTAAAAATGAAATTCCAAATCGGTCCCTTTAGTTTTGAATTGATAAACAGTAATTATTGCTTATTGCCTCAATGTAGAAATACTATTTGTTGATCGAACGCGAACAACTTCTGATTACTTCTTCAAATTTGGCGCCAAAATATTGCTAAGCATTAATCTCTAATTGGCTTCATTGAAATGCTCCAGTTTTTCACAATTTCAACTTTGTCCATCTCATATTCTTTTGCAAATGAACTGATTGGTTCAAATCGTTTGTGTATTTTCCCACAGGGGTTCCCAGTTAGTAGTAAAATTTTGAGCACAATTGTCAAAATAGCTTTTTCTCGGTGGAATAAAATGTGTTGTCCCTAATTAACTGAATGAGGGGGGGGAGTTAAAACAAGTCTGGTGGACCATGAAATCAGCTTTATAGAGGGGAAAGATTGGGAGCCCCTTCATCCCCTTTTGGTGTGCCCACTGGACTTCAAGTAGTTGAGAAAAACAGAGAATCTGACATAATGCCAAAAGCTCACAGAAGTACTAAAAAACTGATTTTCTATCTTTTAGGTTTTTTAGTATACCGGACGAACCGTACGTCCTTGTGAAAATCTGACGATCAAGTGATTCGACAGAAAATTCAATTCTCTACAATTTTGATTACATGTTATTTTTGCTAGGACGCTGTGTTTTTGAGCTGCATGTCATTGAAGTTGGAATATGGTCAACTTTTATTGATTATTTCCCCCAGTTCCTTACTTCTCACTCTGATTGAGAAAAAAAGTAACTCGTGAACTCAAAAATGTATACGAAATTTCAGTTTTTTGAGAAAAACTCAAAAACTAGACATTCTAGAAAAAAAACTAACGACATTACGTCGATTGGAAATTCAATTCTCTACAATTTTCCTCACCTTTATTTTTTCGTAGAACGCTCATTTCCACCTCTAGATCAATTTTAATGAAACCGTACAACTCAAAATGTTTTCCAAACATTGAAATTACAATATAAATCATAGCACATTTGTGCTATGAATGACAAAAAATAGTAAAGTAGGCAAATATTTGCCTACTTTACAATTTTTTGTCATCCATGTAATCGACTGCCAAGTTTGTTGAAACCTCACACACACACACATTTATGTTTTAAGATGGAAATTCTCATACCGACTGCGATCGCAATCAAGATCTCAAGCAACAAGCTGCTATCCAGAAGCGCGATAGTATCGCAACGAGTGATGTCTCACGTTCGCCTCTCAGTTCGTCCAATTCAGATTTGAGTAAGTGTATAATAATCAAGTACCCACGTGTAACGAGTATCGAGTAAATTGTTTGGCAGTGCTCCTACAGTGCTCGCGGTATTTCTGAGGTTGACATTGAGCACAGAGTACTCAGAACAAGAGGACTCGCCGTTGTATAGGTAGATTGGTAGTGCTCTGTCTACCTCTACTTAAGTACCTATCAACCTACCTATCTACTTATCCAACTGCAAGAATTCATTGTACATTGCTCGCCAACGAGTACCTATAGTTATTCATTATCAGCTTGTGATGTTGTGTACTTTACAGATGTGAGTTCGTGTTCTGATTTGCGGTCAAGATTTGCTGACGAGCCGTTATATCAATTTTATACCGAATCTGTAACTCAGGTAAAAAAGACTCACATCGTCATCTGGTGTGAATGCTGACTTTCGTTGGTCGTTTATTTTCATTTCGTTTTTTTTTTTCATTTTTTGGCGTAGCTGACTACGAATGCGTCGATGCGCGAACACGACTCAAACAATTCGGATGATGATGGTTACGCAGAAATCAGTTCATCGACGAGCAGGCCTTCGGCTATGGAACTGATTACACCGTGTCCCAACGGCCATGGCCAGTATCGTTCGTTATGGTGCGAAGTGGACGAAGTGAAACACAGTGGAATTTTGGGTAAGTACTCGTAAATCATTGCATTTCGTGAACATGCTACTTGAATTTGTTTTGGTAACGCAATGTTCGTTGCATATTGTTGTAGAACGGCTCAGCATCAGCCAGCAAAAGCTTCAGGAGGCCAAGTTTGAAGTGATCACTTCGGAAGCGTCTTATTATAAATCGCTATCGGTGTTGGATAAATTATTCGCCAACGATACGCGATTACGCGACCAAAATTTACTTTGCAAAAACGATTGGAAAATATTGTTTGGAAATGTTGCAGCTGGTAAGTCGCAAATCGCAATCGAAGGCAGAATTGCGTAATTGCGTCTACGTATAGTTACTTACGATTTATTTATTTATTTATTTTTTTGAGCAGTGAGAAAATGCTCGGGAATGTTACTATCGGATTTAGAGAAATGTTGGCAAGACGACATAATGCTAGCTGGTTTGAGCGATGTGATTTACGAGCACGCGTCGAAAAATTTCAAAATTTTCGTCAAATATTGCTCCAATCAAATTTATATAGATCGAACATTGAAAAAACTCAGGTCAGTACTTACAAAGCGCACACTACTAGTATTGGTGAAGTACATACTACTCGAAAACGACGAATCTAACTTTTAAATTGCAGGAAGGACAATGTAGCTTTTGTGGAATTGATCAACAGATTGGAAGCGGATCCTATTTGCCAGTCTTTGAGCCTGCATTCTTTTTTAATGCTACCTATGCAACGAATCACCAGAATGCCTTTACTAGTGGACGCCATTTTTTCAAAATTACATCCGATACACGACCAGCCCGATTATAAAACTTTCAAAACTACTCTAGCCAAATTGAACAAGGTACGTCGCCGAAGCTTCGTATCATTTGATCTCGTTTTATATGCCCGGTTTAATTACGAATACAATTATAAAAACTGAAAAACAGATACATAATAAATGCATTTGTGCAGATTGTCAAAGAGTGTAATGAAAATGCCAGAAAATTCGAACGATACGAAGAAATGCTTTTACTCAGTCAACAGTTGGAATTTTCGCGCAAGGACGTTAAAATGTTTTCGGTCGCTTCGAGTTCGCGATGGTTAGTCAAATCTGGCCCTTTGACGTATTTAAATCCACCCGACGCCAAGCTTACCATCACACGCAAGTTGACCAAAAATACCATCAAATTTTATTTCTTCCTGTTCAACGATATACTTGTCATTGCCAAGAAGAAAAGGTAAGCTCAATCCATCCTTTTACGTACACTTTTACCTACATACGCGTACATGTTCACGTAGCACATTATTTACCTACCTAATCTAGGGACTGAAAGTTCAAAAATTGAATTTGGTTTTTGGCTTCTTGAAACCTTCTAGTTTGGTTTTTGTACCTTTTTGAAAATGAAAACTTGGCTATATAGCTTGTAACTTCTAAAATTTGGTGAAAAATACGAAACTTTCAGGTTTTTTTCGGTTTTCTGATAGATTTCAGTCCCTGACCCAATCTACTTCCTAGGATGTAAGGTTACGTACATTTAGACCTGATTTGCAGACGTTGATCATTTTTGTTTCGTATTTTTCTTTTTTTGTTCCTTAGCGAGGACAGCTATGCGGTAGTGGACTATTGTTTAAGAAACGTAATGCAAATGAACCTACTGGATGATTCGCACTCATCGTCATCATCATCGCAGCCGAGTTTAGTCAATCTGTATTTGCCGCATCGATATCTGCTATTGCTGACAATTTTGGAAAATCACGAGGGTAAAATGATCGAAATGGTTAGTACGAGTACATAACACGAAACACGACTTCGATCGATCTGCTATCGCATATCTTGGTACCTACGTATTTACAAGCAATAATAATTTTGACTTGACTATACGATCACGATGCAGGTTTTAAGCTGTGATTCGGATTCGACTCGTCAACGATGGTTGGAAGCTTCGTATTCTCGTCTAACCTCCGATAATCCCGAAGAGAAATTGTACGAAGAATGGGACTGTCCGCAAGTGTTGACTGTGCACGATTACACCGCCAATCAACCCGACGAATTGTCATTGCAAAATGGAGACGTTGTCAAAGTACTGAAAAAAACCACTGATGGTGAGTATACCTATATACCTATAACTAGCAAACTGCCTCTATTTGTACACATACTGTAGGTATAAGCGGATATTACAGGCATTCCGACGATATTTTTCAAAAAAAAAACTAAATAATAATAAGTAGTGATAATAATAACTCCAGAAATTTTTTTCACCAAAAAAGTAGGTAACCAAAAAGTAATCAAAAATTTTCAGTTTTGCAAATATTTTCGTCAATATTAATGCACGAAAATTAAAAGCAGAAAATCAATGCGGGAGAAGGATAGAAACTTCATAACAATCATGAGAAAAAAATTCATAAGACGATCAAAAAATTAAATCATTTTGTTCATTTGGTCAGTTTATACCCATAGAATATAATTTCAAGGAAACTTGAAAATATTCGAAAATAATTCATTAGGTGCATAACTCCAGTAAGATACAGTAGTATAACCTTATAATTTCAAAAAAGACAATTTAGTAATGGCTTTTCAATAGTTGCTGAGATGTGTTGAACCATGGGGGGGGGATGCAAGAAAACCGTTGCCAAAAAGTTGAGAATTTTTGGGAAAATTGGGTTAGTTGGGAATCGTATTTGGGAAGAAGTTGCATGAGTTAAGAAAATCAAAAAATTACCAAAAAGCGTAGACTTTTAGTACTTGAATTTTATAAAACTTCAAAATATTTCGCCCCATCAATTTCCTTTCCTCTGAACAAAATTAAGAGGTTAGAAAAATTGACATCAACTATCAAAAATTTACCTACTTCTAAAGAATTGAAAATTTTCAGCACCTCGTATATCATCGATTTTTCCTAGCTTTTGCCCTCGTTTCGATCAGGCTAGATCATTTTTCTCCGTTTTTCTGACCAAAGATAGCAAAATTAACTCCTTCCATCAAAAATAATTCTGTCCTCGCTTCGCTCGGCAGATTTAAATTCTACAGCATTTCCTAAAATGGAACAATCTACTCGATATCAATTCTAAAAACATAATCCAATCAATGAAATACTTCAAAAAAAATTTTCATTCGCAATTTTCTGTTTCCAACTCTTTTCTTTTTAAAAATGGTCGTTCGAACCACCTCTGCTCAATTAGTATGAAAAATCTTGGTGAGGAGGAGGAGGGGAGGGGGGGGTGTCTGAAGTAAAAAGTTGGCAAAATCTTTCGAGTAAAGTCGGGAAAATTTCAGTCTCACCCCCCTCCCCCCACACATCGCTTCGTTATGCCTCTGAATAGTTGAGAATATTACCTATCAAACCAATCTGAAAAACCAATATTTTCATCGAAATAAAAATAGTGATGAAAATAAAAACGAATTAAGTAAATTGGGGTACAATTATGAATGAATAGAAATCACAACTTTGACATTACTTCGACAGTAAAAGGAGGATTGGGTTCGTGACAAAATAAAAAAGTAGTTTTCAGTTTAAAAAAAGACTCATTATCTGAATTTTTTTTGCATTTTTTTTCCTACAACGAAAAATCGAAAAAAGTAACCTTCTGCTGAAAATAATAACAAAAAGTAACCAAGTTACTTGATAAAAATAACCTAATTAATTAGGATGCCTGTATTACCCATTATTACGAAAGGACCGACCTACCTACTTACATGAGAGATTTTTTGCTTTTATGTTTCAGGTTGGTACCACGGCGAAAGAATACGAGACGGAATTATAGGTTGGTTTCCTGGAAACTATACCGTCGAAGTCGCTTCGCAACATACGCGAGCTAAGAATTTAAAATTACGTCATCGATTATTAACTTTATCGGCCGATTTTTTGCACAATCAACAACAAAAGTAATCACCACAGCAGAAGCCGATTAAAAGTATCGTTGATGGTCAAATTTTTCAAATTTTTGTGGGCCTGTACGAATACCTGGCAGGAGTTCAAGTCACATCCGTCGACGATTAGATAAATATTCTTACTCATTATTATCGTCGTCATCGTCATCGTAACGATAAATTACCTATTTCTTTAAAATTATCATTATTATTGTTCTTCGTTTTATTTATCTCGTAAGTTTTCGCTACTGTGATACAATTTCTACCTACTTATTTTAATCTAAAAATACTCTTATCGCCATTTCTTTTTTGTTTCCATTTTTTTTTCTCGTTTTTAATTTTTTTTACTCTCATTTTTCATTATTGGCTTATGGCTTACGTCTGCAAACACCGCAGGTACCACCGAATAAATTACCTACTTAACACTTACATAAGGTTATATTACGCATGTCGCATACCGAATGTTATCTTTGTTTATATTTTTACATTTCGTTTACATACAGATTAGGTACCTACTTCTTGAGATGAAAAAGAAATGTATTCTCGATTCGATGGGGGGGGGAGGGGGGTTGCCCGTCCACAAATTTCCATGTCGGTTTACGGTCACAGTTCAAAAATTGATTCCCAATAAAAATAAGACGACTTGAGGAATTCGTAAAATCATTTTTCGAAAAATTTCACATTTCGATTTTTTTTTTGTCTACAGCTTTTTACCGGACCTGTAGTCGTTTATTTTGAAAACAAGAACACGTCTCATCATTTTTCATTTTTATATGCCCCGTTTAAATTTCACATACCTATACTTACGCGTAAGTACCTACCTAATTAATTACTTAATTAGGTACTCGGGCGTTAATGTTAGTCAACATTGTTAACCAGGTATATGTTTATTATTCATTTATGCGTTCTTATTTGAATTACTCGTAGGTAGCCATAGCCATAGCCACGTAGTACGTGATGCCCAGTAATTCATTATGTTTCAGTACCTCTGCGCGTTTACCTATTTTAGTCATCGAAAATGGTTTATCTTTAAGTAGCTAACTAGTAGTAGCTTTAATTTGACGTATTTATTCTTTTTTAAATGTCTACTTATCTTATAAGTATGAAATTTTCGTTTATCGTATGGTAGTCAACCAAATAAAGGTGCTCGTTTTCCTTTTTTATTTCTGTACTGATGTGAACTCAGGTATATGCTACTTAGTTTCGTAAAATTTTCCAAAGTAGAATTTAATAACCTGGTACCTAATTGTGTGAATTACACGTACGAATAGGAGCAATCGTTACGTTGTCGTGATCGTGACCGTGTTTTTAGAGAACAGTCAACGTGTTTCGAAGATGCACTACATGCAGTAGTTGCCCAAATCTATAAAAAGACTGCCTTTACCTACATACGTATGCACGTCATCTGTCTGTAAAAGCAGCATGTCGGACTGAAACTCGAATAACTCACTCTCGTACTTGGGTTCGGTGCAATGTATTTTAGAGGTATCTACACATTAAGACTTTGATTGAAATTTAAAACTTCCGGAGTTTTTTACTCATTTTTGTCAGGCAGGCAGTCAGTCATTTTTTCTCCAAATTCGGTAAAATGCACTCATCTTGATAAAAACAGGAAATTAGGAAACTTCGAGCTTCAAAGATACACTGAAGGCTCCAGAACTGCTCAAAATGGTTCGAAAACTGTTTACAATCCAGTTGACATATAAGGTATCCTATCCACTATCCATCAAAGCAAATTTCAGCATTTTTGGTCAATTTGGTTAAATTTTTTAGTTTTTACTCTTTTTAGCCATATTTTTGTAAAAATTTTCGCTATGCAATGGACCAGACCTTGAGAGAAAGGATCAGGAGGAGGAGAGGGGGGGGGGGGTCAAAAATGCTAATATTTCTCGACGTTATGAACTCAAGACTAGACGATTCCGGATGTGTCAGAATTTATTATTCATACTTATGTATTTATAACGCAGTTACACCAAAATTCTTGAATTTTCACTTTTTCAATCTGAAAACTCTTCCAATGGACGAAACGAGATCAAAGTTGAGGAAAGGGGTTCTTTTAGGAATTAGAGTTGACTCCTGGAGTGGGGAGGGTCAATGATGAAAATTACAGAAAGGTCATTTTTTTTTGAATGGACATAATATGACCCCAAACAGATGAAAAGGGTTCAAAATCATACCATTGGTCAGTACCCCTACTGTGATCCAAATATCCAAATTTTACCTTCCTAAGTTATCCCCACCCCATTTGAGATCATTTTTGACCCCCTCCTCCCTCCTACAATAGAGCTAGGGAGCCCAAATTTCAAACGTACAATGGTAAGGTGCCACTTGAGTGTCATTCGCAGGTTACAACCTTTCAACTTCATCTGACCCCTCTCCAAGATCAGAAAAAAGGATTTTCAAGTTATTTAACATGTTTTTTCGACTTTCTTTCAGGAAAGCTTTCAGCCCCTCCAAATTGAGCCAGAGGCAGAGGGTCCAAATTTTTACAGTACAATGCGATGATGTACTTGAAATGCATTTTGCAAGTTTCAATTCTCCAACCCTATTTGACCCTTCCTCAGGGTCAAAAATGTAGTCCTCGAGATCTCACTTTTATCCTAGCCCACATACCCACTTATAAGTTGTACGAGTATTAATACTTTGCGTCTTGTATAATTTCATGGTCAGCTCGTGCAGCAGCACTCAGCAACGACTTGATAAAGATAACTGATTAATGTAAACAACAGTTCGTTTTCTAGTTTTTCTGAATTTTATGGTTTTTTAAATACATACGAAACGAACTTCAACATTTTCTATAATAAAAAGCTCGATATTCAAACATTTCAGAAGCAGTTGTGTAGTTAGTTGAAGTGAGTTGTAACTTGTGGAGACTGTTGCTACAAGTATAAGCTGTCTTAAAAGCTGAATACCTATAGTGACTAAGTGATTGAGTGCAAACTGCGATTACTAAGCGAATATTTTTACGATTCCACAAGTTGATAAAACTTTTAGAGGTCGCGATCACACGTACTTCATTAATTCATCGTGTCGTAAGTAAGTATAGTCGAGTTTATTATCATACACGTACACGGGTACACGTAATATAAGAGAAAATAAGAAGGTATACAACTTTTGGTTTTCGGCTGCATTAACAGCAGCGTTAACCGCTATCGCGAACGTCTAACAAGTAACAAGACGACTAATGACCGAACTCTGAAGTACTGAAGTGAACTCACTGTATGATACCGCGCACAGCATTACACACTCACACTCTCACACTCTTGCATACTGTAGGTACTGGTTGCGTGGTTCATTTACTACTACCTAGTAGATTATAAGTGGAAGGTAGATAGGTAGTATGTAGTAGGTACTGGGTTTTTTATCCGACTCTGACTGTGAACAAAGGGCGAACTGCCGAACCGGCCGGCCAATTTTTTACACTCTACACTTCTGACTTGTCGAGTAACGTTATTTTATCGTATCTACTTGGTAGAACGTCGAATGTTCCACGTAATATTCATTCTCATTCGTTAATTTTAATCGTACTCGTACGACAGTGTTGACGCTGGCCTGCTGACTGCTGAGTCGAATTTTTTTTATCGTTTCGAATAAGCTAAATTGGTTCATTTCGCGATTCGCGACTACCTGTGTAGTGATATACATTTCCATTTCTACTGTCACTTCGATCGGTGAGTAATCAACAACGATTATTGTTTTATTCATTCGTTTTTTACACTATATTAATCAAACTCGACCTGTCTATGCCAGTCATTGGCGATGAGTGTTCGGTGTTCGCAAGTCTAGGCGTTGCTGCAGTTGGTATTTTTGTCATTTGGTCAACATTTTGCACGTCAAACATTGTTAATACAGGCACATGTTATCAAACGGAATTTTTTTTGAAAAAAATCACTACTTTTTCACTACCTTTTTTCAACCAAATTTTCAGAAAGCTCTCCACTTGAACCCCCCCCCCCTCCATACACACAAAATTAACAACGTCGAATTTTCACTGGAAAATTTTTAAAAAAATTGAAATTGGAAGAAACTTTGTATTACACTGATGCCAATTTCGTCATCATCAAAAATAAAACTTTTTTTCAAATCATGCGAAGGTTTTCGTTGTGCGTTTGAATTTTTAAATTTTTTTTACTGCCTTTTTGACTAAATTCACTACTTCCTCACTACTTTCACTACCCATTTTTAAATCACTGCTTTCACTATTTTCACTGCCTGTTAGATACTCTGAGGCAAGGTCTTCTGGGAGGGAGGGGGGGGAGGCAAAGAGCAAAATAAAGATCTGAAAGAAAAATACAATTTTTTCAAATTTTCGAAAACCTTTGCCCTCTTTTCTTCTTTCATTTTTCAATATCGTGATACCTACAAATTTCTAAAAAAAAAAACAAGTTTCAAGCCCCAAAAATTAATTCCTGACAGAAAAACATCGTGTTTATGCCTCTCAAAATACAAATTTTCAAGAGCTTTCGCCTTCGTTTGGCCCTGTTCTGTTCTGTTTTCTTTTCTTTTTTTTTCAAAATCAACTTCCTTCAAAAAAAACAACATTCAAATTCTAAAATTTTGAAAGCCAAAAAATAAACGTTCTCACGTCTTTAGATAAAAAAAAAAAAAGGTTTTCTTCTTCAAAATCAACTTCCTGAAAAAACAACATTCATTCCTTAGAGCCTCTTCCTTTCTCTTTATCAAAATCAACTTTCCAAAAAAACAACATTCAAATTCTAAAATTGTGATAACCAAAAAAAATACCTCGCATTAAAAAAAAAACTTTGTTTTTAGGCATCTCGAAATAAAAATTTACAAAAGCTCTCGTCCTTGCTTCGCTCCGGCCAATTCGTTTCTCATTTCAGAATAAACAAATTTCACATTTTGAGGCCTTCAAAAATCCAAAAAAGAAAATAAAAAAATGTCAATAGGAATAACCAATTGGCAAAATTGCTATTTTTCTCTCACACTAGTCGACACCACTCCCCTCCCCCCACATCAAAAACCTCAATATAGCTGCTGATTTAGAAACGTAGCCCAACATTATATTCCCCCCCCCCGTCCCGCATCGGCTCTAGACCGTCCTAAATACAAGCTACACGAAGTCCACGATGTTGAAGATTATATTATTTTGATCGAAGAGTAGCTAACTGACCACCGTTGCCCTTGATACAGCGCTCGTGATGGTGCTGCGCATCATGCAGCAACGTTGACCTCAAAATAGGTACATCATCACTCTCATCATCCTACTTTCGGTGACTAGTAACACCAAAATAGATTCGTTAGGTTTAGGTATCTGTGACAACTACATACTACATGGTCGCGACCCGCCAAGGATGGGATGAGACTGGGAAAACATGGACATAGATGATAGAGTGATCCAATGTGAGAGTAACTAAAAGATAGGACGATTTAGAAATCACCTCATGAGCAATGTGCCCATTTGTCGAGCTAATGATAGCCGATTATTCGTTCGCTTTTTACCGACTTTTCGATAGAAAAGATCAATGTTTTTGAGGCACCTGGCGAAATCAATCGGTTTGTTCAATCATCAATCGTTCGTGAATGACTCGACTCACTTCGCTTGAAAACAGATCAATAAATTAATCAATTCGTTCGCAAACGAGTCACCTATATGAATCAACCCGTTCGTGAACGATTCGCCAAAAATTAATCAATTCGTTCACGAATGGGCCACTAAAAATTTATTGAGCTGTACTTCACGTAACACTTCATAAATAAAATGAAAGAAAACAAATTTCACGAAAAGTTGATCTTCCCACGCTTTTTGCTTGAGTGTTTTTTCGTCCAATGACGAAGGACTGTATTCGGTGGGATCAGAAGGAGGGGACAATGATAAGTTGTAGTCAGAATTTTGGTGAATCGAGGCCATTTGTACAATACCTATACGTATTTGCTAAGAGAAAAGTGTCTAAAACGCCATTTTTGGAGCTGAAAAAAATTCCATCCGCTAGTTCAATTTACTCTGGTGATTAGGGCACCTTCTCTCGCAATCGCTAGACCTTTTGTGAACACTGGGTGATCATATGCAGAACCTGACCCGGTAAAATAACGACTTGGATACCTAATTAGTAATTACCTACCGACGAGGAAATGGCTTTGGTGCTGCAATTTGCTCTAAATAACCACGACCAGCTCAGTAGGGGGTGACTATGAAATTGTGATTCCATGTTGCATTTTTAATTTGAATTTTTATACGATAAATACCCGTCTATAAAGTGCGCTGTGTACTTTGTAGGTGGAAAGAAGTCCTGCAAAGCTGCAAATGGGCAATGGGCATTTCTAGTCACCGATGGTCATAAACAAGGTACGATGTAGGTACTGTGCAGGTGCAACGTGCAATGTATGTACTAGCTAACGTGATCTTGAACTTGCTCTATCGATCATGTGTCGTATACGTACAATGATGCGGCGAATGACCGACGACATCAGGAATCGTACATACATATTGGTATTTTTGCCTCGTGTAAAATGAACTATGCTACCTCCCAGCCCACAGACTTTAACTGATACGATTCAGATTTCGAGTATCGAGCCCGAGCCGGGGCCAGGGCCAATACAATGCACGTACAGATCGTCGAAAATTGGTTAGGTGGAAGATACGTACTATGAAACAAAACTAAAATTAGGTACCCATTACAAAATAGTATAAAGTATGTAGTCAAGTTAATCGAGCTTTGCACGTTTAGTGGATTATGCCACCAGCCACCACCCGCCACTCCATTGAAAGCCATCCAGCAGCATAACGATGCAGTCAACTTTATCCCCTTCCCCGCAGCAATTACTGCGACCTAAACCTGCACAGCGTGCGACTGTCGCTGTATCTCACCTACCTACCTACTTACGAAGGTACTCGTGTAAAGTGTTACTTTGGCACGTCACATGTCCTACCTGTACTACCACGCTGCGCTGTCTCCGACTTGATGGAAATAACAGACTGTGGGAATTTCCTTTAGCAAAAAAGTTGTCTGTTTTTTCCCAATTTTCCGCAGGTACGATGTCAAAACACCAAAACCTTGAAAAAAATAATAAATTCCTTTCTATTCGAATTTATTGCAACGCTAATACGAGAATTTTTGTCAGAAAAGCTGAACCAAAAAAACAAGAGGGGAAGAGGGATAATATTTGACACGTCAATTTTTTCGCTGTTTCGCTTTTTTCAATGTCTTTTGGACATTCTCAAATTTTTTTGAAGAGAGGAGGTTGTCAAAAAAATCTTTACCATTTAAATTTTTCATAAATTCCAAATTCGCGACTTTTTCGTGAAATTTTGAAGCTTTTATACGTACGCGACTTTACCAATTTTTTTCAGACCTTTATCAAAAAAAGTACTTTTTGGCATTTGAAATTTTTTTCAACATCACCCTGTCTGATCATTAAAAATACAAAATTTCATACTTTTTTGGTACTCTTTTTTTTTTACTCATTTTCAAGAAATTTCGTATTATATCCAAATCCCCCCCCCCCACCAATTCAAATCTTAAGAGTGTCAACAGATCTGTGAAATTATTCCAAGCAGATATGCAAATTTTTTAAAGATATTTTTCTCCATTTAGGTATATGAAATTATCCCCCTCCCCTTCCCTCTCTTTCATTCCCAAAACTAGAGCCACTGTTTTTTTTAAAGTTTTCCCATTCTTTCAGTACACAATTATCTGAGAGTTTTTGTATTTCTGTTTCAGCATCATCGCTTATCGGTCACCCCTCTGATTACCAGAACTTGTTCGTGAAAAAACATACAACAAAATGTGTGCCGACGTGAGTATCCACTATCCAGTGCCGAGTAGTTGCTGCCCCTATAATCTTATACTTATGCCTTACTTATTACTGGCAATCATCAATGACGACAATGTAATGGTACCTATTGTGATTTTTCAGAAATTTGATGCTTGCGTCGAAGATGTTAAAAATCTCAAACAAACTCCGAGTAACGATGAATTACTGGAACTATACGCGTTATTCAAACAAGCTACTGTCGGAGATGTGAATACAGGTTAGATTTGGCACACTACTCTATTTCATACTTCTTATGGTAATTTTGTTCAGGGACGAAACCAAACGAAGCAGGAGAAAAGTTTGCCCCCCCCCCGCCGGGCATCTAGAAAGTTGACAAAGTTGACAAATTCGTATTTTTTAGTGCAAGTATAGGTCGGCAAAATTGATATTTTACCAACTTCTGGGTATGAAATAAAAACAACTAAATAAATTAACACAATAAATCATTAAAAGTTGATAAGAATTCCACCTGATTAGAGCTGCTTGAAAATACCATCTGACGACCTAAGTGAAGTTTTGAAGAAAAAAAAATGAAAAATTGACTCAAAGTTGATAGATTTTATGATGTTGACAAAATTATGAAAAATTGTTCGAACATTTTGAAGGAATATTTAAAAATTGACTGGATTAAAAAAATTCTCTAAATGTTAAAGCAGGAAGATTTACATCAATTTCAAAGATTTAAAAATTCCTAGATTGAAAAAACTGACTACTCAATTTTAAAAATGAGCAATCTTGTTCCAAATTGAAATTTCTAAAAAAACAGCCATTAAGATTAAAAAAATATCGTTTTTTTACTCCTCGAAATACTTCACTCAGGCCTGTTTGATTTTCAGTTTCAGAATAAAAATTTATTTTATAAAAAAAACATCATTCAAATTCTAAAATTTTGAAACCAAAAATTGTTGGACTAAACCCTCCTATAGAAAACACCGCTTTTCTACCTCTCGAAGTGAGAATTTTCCAAAGACTTTCTCTCGCTTTGCTCAGGCCTGTTTGCTTTTCTGTCTCATAATTACAGTTTCCAAAACAATAACAATTCTAATTCTAAAATTTTGATGTTGAAAAAAATATAGACTGAACTTCTCACAGAAATATTGTTTTTTTCACTTCTCAAAGCGTACAAATTTTGAAAACGCTCATTTTTTCAATTCACTGGGGCCTGTTCGCTTTCACGTTTCAAAATTGAAATTAAAAAAATAAACAACAACAACATAGAAATTTAAATTCTAAAGTACTGGAGTCGAAAAATATAGACCAAACTCCTCACATAAAAAATATAGATTTTTCATTTTTTGAAATTGAAATTTCCCAGTTTTCGCTTGAGCCAACTCGTTGGTCATTTCCAAAATTAAAAATATTTCACCTCGTCTTTGAGCTCACGATGCAAAAAAAAAAAATTGTAAAATTTTAATCGGTGAAGTTGGAAATTTTGCTGACAACAGTTGGCTTCTTTTTTTTTTTTTTTAGCGATTATGCCCCCCCCCTCCTCCTCCTCCTCAGAGAAGCCACTTCGTGTTTGTCCCTGATTTTGTCTCGGCTGGCCTCTCGTCTCAACTTATACCTACGTTAGCTAATCGTTTTTTTGTTCAATTTGCAGACCGACCAGGTGTATTCGACCTGAAAGGTAAAGCCAAATGGGACGCTTGGAGTGCGAAAAAAGGCACGTCATCGGACAAAGCTAAAGAGGAATACGTCGCTTTGGTCGAAAAATTGATCGCAACTTATGGTAAAAAATGAAGAAGCGCGGCCATTCTTATGCCTACGTATAATATATATTTATTGTGTATAGTTTATTACATTGATCCATTGTCGTCTGCCTGATGCCTATGCTGTATTCTTATTTACTGTACGCTCAAGCGTGGTGTTTTCTCTTGTTTTTTTGTTTTTGTTTTTTTGTTTTCTTTCTTCATACAAAACTTTTGTTATTCAACCGCAACTTATGAGCAGTTGCGCATCTATTTATTTCAAGAGCGACGGCGACGATTAGATTAAGTTAGGATACATGTTGATCATCGGGTAATTGGTTTTCGATTAGCTATAACGATGAAAGCGCGCATATATGGTACCTTATTTTGATTTGAACGTTTGATGTGGTCACTGGACAGTCAGGTAGCCTACCTATGTGATAAGATATCTGGTACTGTACAAGTGTACATATTTTTAATATTTTACCACCTGTTATCTACCTTTACCTACCTACGTATGCACACACCTTGTCGAGTTGTCGATATATTTTAGTATTTGTTCGTCTACGTATCCGTACAACTGTGTAGGTAAATGGCATTCATTTGTTATTGTTTTGAAATAATATACGCGCTGAAATAATTGTCTTCGCAATATTATTTTTCGCTATTGCTAAGTTGTTAACAATGCAAATTTCTGTGTGAGATAAACAGGCTTTTGGGAGCACGCTAATTCTCGAAAATTGTAAACCCATAATTCATTTGCACCTCCCTCCCTACCCCAAACATCAAGAAAAAAATTGATTTTCGCATTTAGAAAGCCCTCTTTGTGTTCCAAAATTGACCAAAAAAGTCCTGTTTTTTTGCTGAATTTGCTTATACAAATTTTTTCTTTTTTGCGGGGGAGGGGGGAGGGAATTTGCTCAAAACAATGTGTCAATTTTTTTGAGGGGGCGGAAATGTCAAAAAGCGCCAATTTTTGTCAAAATAGTCAAGAATTGCTCTTTTTTGGAACAATTGTTGGAAAATTTCAATTTTTATCAAAATTATAAAATGTGTCCACTTTGATAAACTTGTCAAAAAGGGAAAATTTTGCCAAAATTGTCAAACAATCCTGTTAATTGTCAAGATAGCTGAAAAAAATACTATTTTTGCTAAAATTATCAAAAATTCATGTTTTCTATTAAAATTATTAGAGTGACAATATTTGGCGAGTTGACAAAAAATTTTCATGATTTTTCATCAAAATTCTCAGAAAGTAGTTTTTTGATAAATAGACAAATTTACTACTAAATACTATACCAAGATGATTTCATTTCCTATTTACATCGACCGTGAAAATTGCATAATTTGTCATTCATCAAGTTAAAAACTTCTCGTGGAGATTGTTCGATTTTTGTCATTCTTTCTATCCATATATGTAATTGTGTATATTGTAGAAATCGCCTTATTTGTCGTTCGAGTTTTGGTTTTCGAGAAGAGGAGTGGAAGAAGGGGCTTGACTGAAGATTTGCCGACTGATATGGGAAAAAATACTGATTTCGCGGACTAATATCATATTCATATGACTTTAAAAAATTATCATTTCTTGTTTTGGGTTTTTGGGGACCCAAATGCGAATTTTTTTCATTTAAAAATAAGAAACAAATTGGCTCGAACGAAGCAAAGGCGAAAGTTATTGAAAATTTGATTTCGAGAAGACTAAAAACGATGTTTTTTTTCGAGGAATTTGATTTTAAAAAAATAAGAGGGCGAAAAATTTTGAAAATTTTACATAATTTATGAGAAAATTTAAAAAGACGAACAATGGACAAGGAAAATACAAAACATACCATCAGCTATTCGCTGATTGCAAAAGGGTTTTTGCTTTTTGTCAATTGTTGTTTTTTTTTTTAGACAGCCAAAGCCAAAAGCAAGAAATTTACAGCTTACAGAATTGAGAAATAAACTTGCAAAAATCAAAAAAGCTGAAAGAAAGCTGAATAAATGAAGCTTTTGGCTTGCTTTTAGTTTTTCAGTTTTCGATCATACCGCTCTGGCTAGCTTTTAGCTTTCAGATCATTAAAATGAATAATAAAAACATAATTAATTAATCTAATTCGAAATTATAATTAAAATCTCTCATCTGACAATATTAAACATTGATCACAGATTAGTCCCTCCAAAATACAGTTCACTGATTGGCTACAAATTGAAACAAAAACATATGATTAAAATCAAATTGTTGCAATATCTCATCTGACAATATTAAACATTAATCACAGATTAGTCCCTCCAAAATACAGTTCACTGATTGGCTACAAATTGAAACAAAAAACTTATGATTAAAATCAATTTGTTGCGATAGGGTTTTTAGCTGCTATCAGAAAAAACCCTCTAAAAATGATCTCTCGACACTTTTTCCAAACCCAACCCACTGAACAACGAAACACAACTCCATCCTTCGCCAAGATTCCTAATCCATCTTCTTCAATTCTTCATCGTTTGTCGAACACCAATCCCTTACGTGAAACAAGGCCAAGTACGTAAAATCGATGCAATTGTTTCACTATATAGCGTAAAGTTTTCAGCCAGAGTAGGAGAAATACTATACGAGAGAAAAGAAGCCAATAAAGAAGTCTTAAGAGGATAATATAGTCGGTTAAACAAAAAGAATTCCGCTGTCGCACTACGTAACGAATAGCCATTTGTAGAAAGCCAGGAGAGATTCCAACCGATCGTATATTTCGCGCGCGAAAAGTATGGTATCGAAAATTCGAGAAGCGTAGAAAGGCAGCTTAACTTAAAAACTTGAGTTTGTATTCCGGAAAGATGTTTTGTTATTTATCACCGTGAATAAACGGGTTTGTTTACCGAGAGAAAGAGAAAGACGCACCGAGCCAAGTAAACCACAGAGTGAAAGAGATGGAAGCAGAGAGGGCGAGTCTGCCACACTGGAAAACTACAGTCAGCACGAGGTGAAAGAAAAAAACTTAAAAATGGTGATACTTTCATTTTATATCCATTACGCAATTATTCAAATTTACCCGCGGTCGGTGAGTCGAGTATTTTTTTCAACGCCTCGATGCGAATCAGTCGATGAAAAATAAAATTCAATTATTTCACTCGAACGTTGATTCGTGCAAAATGGAAATTTTCCCGGTGAATGGAGGAGGGAGGAAATGAGAAAATATAGATTTATTCTTTCTCCGAGCAGTGAATCTACAAACTCCCATAGGGAAGTGTAAGAAAAGTAGGATAGTGATGGACAAAAATCGCTCAATTAGGGTCAAAATAATTGCTGAAAATCGAAGATTTTCAACTTGGCTATAGAAAAAATTACGTAATAGGTAAAAAAAAAACGAATTAAAAAACGTTAGAATTGTAAAATTCAGCAAAAAAATTTGGAAACAACTTAACTCAAGCTGTAGCCATTGGACTGACTCTGCGCCTCCAGTTTTAAAAAATTCCCAAGATACTAAATGTACTTAATGGTCAAATCTCATGTCCAAAATTACTTTTTACATTTCAAAATATCTGCTTTTTCATTATTTGAATTTTCCGTCTTTTTTTTTTTTTTTTTGTAGAAACTAAGATTTCTATTAATCTATCTGAACTTATTCTTTTCATTTGTTGTCTACAATTCTATGTTTTTATTCCTCTATTTAATTGAATACTTAGGTATTATATTTTTTTAAAAATATGACTTGAAAAACATAAGAGGAGGAAAAAACAATATTAAACGCCATAAATAAGCGCTAATTCCAACGAAACAGATCCGTGATTGCAATAGAGTTTTTGCTCATCGATTATTGGTGGCTCTGATTATTTTTTTAGCTAGTGCCAAAAACTGAATTTCAATTTCACGATAGAAAGATTTGTTCGGATTTATTCCCCTCCTTATGGAATTCAATAATGGTACATAATAAACTGAATGCAAAAATCCTCGAAATTGAATTAGTCAGCTTTGTAATTAAAACGAAAACTACAAAATTGCAATTTTTGGCAGAATCAATTTGTTTCATCAATCAAGCATCAAAATTGGGAAAATTTCCCATCAAATTATTGATACGACGTTTCATTTACGGAAACATTCTCCCCTTTTTGTGTTTTTTTTTCTTTTTGGCATGAAATGGCTCGGCAATTGGTATTCGATATACCGCATGATTTTGATGAGTTTTTTTAAACTATATTTCCAAATTAGAGAAGCGGGGGTGTGTTTTTGGGGTTCTGAATGAACCCAATACGAATTGTGATTTCGAAATGAAATGCAGCCGACCAAAGAACACATGGGTAATGCACATTCAAATTAGAAAAATCAGTGTAATTGATTTTTGGGCCCAATTAAAATTGAATCGGCACCACAGCGGAGTGTTTTTAAAGGATGAGACAATTGAGATTAACCAAAATCGCTTCAAAACATCCCGATTCAAAGTCATCAGCCAATTAAAATATGTATTTATAAATAATATCTCACAGTAAGTTATTGTTCATTTTTCTTTTCTATAGTGTAACTCTACTTCTAGATTATTACGTAAATCATGAAACAACCTTACATAGTACTTATGGGATTTGTATGCCATACGACGAAAATTCGTACTCACCTGAAACAAAGAACGATATGTATAATATGCAATTAGTTATTTGATTTTTAAAACGATCAAATAGTTTAATTCAATTTCGACGGTGTTTTTTTCACTTTTTTCAGCAATCGAAAATCCTGAGAAATGTATTTAGAGCTCATGCCACGAATTTACATCATGATCATTTCACAATACACATCTTTATTAATCATTTGAATTATTTTTTCGGTTATTTGCATAAACGCATTGAACTAATTATTTGTGATTTGGTAATATGCGTGCGCTCCAAACCAGTGTTGGCAAAACGTTAAAAAAACGCAAAACGAAACGAAACATTGACCAAGAAAATAACGTTATGGGCATGATTAAAACGAAACATTTTAAAAACTTCGTTTTGAAAACGGGTATTTCAAGACATTTTGCAAGCAAAACAGCAAAGCGCTATTTTTTTCCATTTTTTTCTTTTTACCTACTTACTTATTTTCGTTTCACATTCTTTTTCGTTTAGTTTTCCCTTTTTTCGTTTCACCTTTTTTTTCGTCATCCTTTTTTAAAAATTGGTTTTCATGTTTTCATTTGAGTCAAATTCATTGACAGTTGCCATACAATCACCTGAAAGCCAAAAAACCAACCACTCCGAAGTGTGAACTGAACTTGTAAAATTGCATCCTTTCGAAAGGAATTGAAAGATAACAATGCCACCAAAAATCACATCACATTGTTTTTCAGTTGTTAACTCTTTTTAATTTTTGATTCAAATTTGAAACTTCTTTATAGGTAGGTACCTTATTGAACTGTGAAGTGAGCGATTACGATTTTTAAAAATATTAAAAATGTGTGGCAGAAAGTGTAGTAATACTTATTTTTCTTCGGAGCTTCGTCTATGACTCCATTTCACAACAGAGTGTATGCCAACTCTCAAAGGAATTAGACGAAGAGGATATAAAGCATAAGTTGAAATTTGATACAAAACGAAAATCTATACTAATGGCAAATCTCAATCCGGTAGCAGTTCCAATGAAAATGACAATATGTAATTAAAATGTTTCTCTGAATCAAAAATACTTCATGAAAGTCAAAGTAAGTATTCTGCATTGCGTAAGTATGTAGTCAATCAATCCAAACTAGAAAATTTTGGGCAGATACGATTAGCTGTGAATGATCAACGTAGTTGGATGTTGGAATACCTTATGTTCTGTTCATATTTTACACGAGAGCTTTAAAACCGCACTTAAATCATTCAAATGTTAGATATGAAGAATGAAAGATTCAAACCAACACAGGTCTGTTTGAAATATTTGGTATTTTATATTACTGATGGAACATTCGCCTTTGGAGGTATAGCCGCGCGACAGACACCAACAGCGAAACGAAAGAGGAAAAGAGAGAGGGACAAAAGGTACAGAAAGCCGAGGCGAGCGGACTAGTCAGACTCGTCAGAGGAGACGTCCAAGAAGAAAGTATAAGGGAGAGCCTAAGCCAGATGAGTCCGGCTTTATTGTGTGTGCGCAAGCAGTTAAGTTATACTACATATTTATGATATGGAGAAAACTGTGAAAGTGTTTTCAAAAAACACACAGCCTGCAATAGCAAATTACCCCCTCGATTGGTTGGAATTCGGCGTATAAAATTACCTCCGTTATTTCCAACCTGGACGCAGTTCCGATCGAATTGAACCTAAGGTAATCATGGGAAATCTTGATTGGTACAAGTAGGTTATTAATTAATTATTCAGTGTGTATGTATTACTAGGGGGCTCCGCCCCCTGGCCGCTTTGCGGCCTCACCCCCGTACTCGTTCTTGGGGGCTGCGCCCCCAAACCCCCCTTCCCTCTCCCTTTTCTCACTCAGAACTCGTTTTTTCAAGATGGACCCCAAGTCCGTTTCCTTACAACTTACTAAGCAAAATGAATAATTAAAAAGAGAAATACTCGGCTGAGAATTATAAGTTGGCTGTTTTGTTTACTATTTTGATGATTTAAAAAAATGCTTAGCAAATTGGAAATATTCGGCCGAGAAATTTGAAGTTCAAAGTTAAAATTGTTCAAAATAATTCGATTTTGATTTTTAATTTTTCATACTTAAACTAAAATATTTTGATTTCAAAATATTTTATAACATATCTACGCATTGTAAGGAAGATTTTGAAAAAAAAATGAGCAAAATCGGTTCAGTTTTCATAAATTTAGAGGAGGGGGCCCAAAAATTGGTTTTTGGGGCATATCTCGCCCCCTATGGTACCAAATCGGTTCAAATTTTGGAATTCGGTTTAAAACGCAATTTGGAAGAAAGTGTATTTCCAAAATTTTTTTATGTTGATTTTAGCCCCCTTTCTCCGAAATTTGAGGCCCTTAAAATCAAAATTGGGCCTTCGCTATAGTTTTCGCATCAAGTACTCGTCGAGGGCTTTCTTTTTTTAAAAAAATCAGCTTCCTAGGTGTAATGGGGGCCGAATGAGAGCCTGCTGAACTTTTTTTGCTTGTAGCTGTATACTGTAGATAAACTACCTATTATAATGATGATAAAATCATATATTTTCAAATCCAATCCGTCATGATCATAACGTAATGTACCAACACCGACGTATTTGGTCTTGAATTTTACGCAAAATTTGATCCAATTTTTTCAGAAGTACTACCACAACTAACATAGTAGTAGCACACCCAAAATTACTAGTATTTCACCAGAAATTGCGGACAATTTAACAGAAATTACCGACAGTTTTCCAGAAATTTGCGGTAATTACAGCCCTCTCCCCTAAATAGACCCACTATCGAATTAAACTCTAGGTTAGGGTGATGTGATTACGAAAAAAAAAAAAGACACGTCGAAAAATTTAGATCTAATTCTGTGGAGATCTTTATTTTCAGCAGAAAGTAAACCAGAAACATTTTTAGCTCTTGAGATACCTCTGGAAGGAAGATAAGGATCCTAAAAGAAGAGAAATTCTCGAAAAAATCGCGATTGTATTCACTGTAGTCCTCACAGAAAGTGTTTTGGGGAACATTTTCCAGTTCCAAAATGTAGTATATGAAATTCTGCGTCGGCTCAGGCTATTGCCATCCAAACCTAACACTACATTTAGGGTTCTACTAAACGGTTGAAAATTTGTAGATATGTATCTCATTTTTGAGCAAATCAGTTTTTTGGAAATTTCTTCTTCTGAATAATACGAGTATTTCGCATTGATGAAGCCACAATATCGAAAGATATCATTTCTGAAACTGGGGAAATATTTTGGAACGCAGTTGTGCCAACTTTTTGACCATTATTTCCAATTTCAAAAAAAAAAAACTGTAAAAATTGATAAGTGTTTGATCATTTTACTCGATGTTTCAAAATTGACAATTATGATTAAAATTAGCCACGACTGCATCTCTCAAAATATTTGCCAAGATGAAATTTTCAAAACACGAATAAACCAAGAATTAAACAATTTGCAAATTCTCAACCGCTCATTAAAACCATTAAAGTAGTTTTGGATTTTGAAGGAGATAGTCTAAGATGACACAGAATCTCAAATATGTACTATCTTTTGGATCAGGGACGGTTTTTCCAAACCAGGTCGGGTAACAGGGTGTCTACCAAAATTTAATTCTCAAAAATAGCGACTTTTCACGACTTTTAGCGACTTTTTTTCAGTTAAAAGTACCCCCCCCCCCCCCCAAAAAAAATTTCCAACGTAAAAATGTTTTTTTCAACAGTTCCCACACCCAATTTTTCAACAAAAAAAATGGGATTTTTCAATAGTTCCCATGTAACATGAAAAAAAATTTATGAAGAACCTTTTTTAGTTTCCATGTGACATAAATAGTCATCCAAATTTTCGAGCTTTTCTTTTTCCTTTTCCATCTACTTAACTTTCTTCAGTTCTAAAATTTCAATTTCTTCGATTGTTCTTTTCCTAGTCATTTCAACCACTAATTTTTCTTTTTGTTTAAGCGAGAAGTTGATTCTTTCACTTCAAAACTTTGAAAGTTGAATGATATTTTTTCAGAAATTTCGATGTGTAAAAAGAAAAGAAAACAAGCCCGAGCGAAGCGAGGGCAAAAGCTTTTGAAAATTTGACTTTTGAAAAGTAAAAAAACACGTTTTTCTTCCATCAAGGGCCCTTTCTTTATTGTCGGACCCTCCAGAATGAGCGAGTCCTAGGTAACTCTCGACGGTCCTGCTCCTCCAGCAATCTAACAATAATTTCCAAAATATTACAATAGGTACATATTTCTAAAAATACACCTACATGGCCCGTACGAACCGAGCCAACTGAGGGCAAAAGCACTGGTAACACGAAAATTCAATTCTCCAGAAGTGAAAAAATATCATTTTTAATGTGAGAAGTCAATTTTTCTATCATCAAGACTCAACGTTTGGCTAAAGAAAACGAAATAATATGCCCGAGCGAAGCGAGGGCGAAAGCTTTTGAAATTTTGAATTTTTATGATTATTTAAAATGCTAATTTGGCAGTGGCATTAACATTGAATAATAATACGAAAAGTTTTTAAAATTTGAAGTTTGGACAATTTATAGCGACTTTTTGGTATTTTTAGCGAAAATCGCGACCTTTTAGCGACTTTAGCGCCCTATTTTCAAAATCGCGACTTTTCGCGACTTTTAACGCTATAGCGACCTGGTAGACACCCTGGGTAACTGCTAGACCTAAAAAATTAGGATTTTTTCGAAAATGCCCCCTCTCTGAGAGCCCACATCTTTCTTGCACGAGCACTTCCGGAGCGCAATTTTTTTGTGAGTGACTTTCAACTCAAAATAAAGGTATGTACAGAATTAGGTCAAAATCCTTTTTTTTTCACGATACATCCTCAAAACTAGGCAGATAGATACCTATTGTTGTATGAGCAGTGAGCACATGGATGAAATGCAACCCAACAGACATCCGCATATTGATATGACCGCGATCATCAAGGCACAACAGGCATGAAGAAGCAGAAACGAAAAAACGATACGGGTGGCTCGAGTGCTCAATTTTTTTGGCAGAAGAAAATCTGAAACATACAGCAACATTTTGCAATTCTTCGAAGCTACAAGCCGGTAGGGTATATTGAGTGTTTTTTTTTTTTTTTTTTGCAAATTTTAAATCGAGAGTAAAATATAAAATTATAAAATCAATTATTATTTAAAAAATTTCTCTTTTTTCGCGAATTGTGTTTTTAAAACTTTTATTTGTTTTACGAAGTTTTGGTAAGTATTTTTGACGAAATTTGCGAAATTGTATTGTAAGCGTAGGTATTGTTTAATGTAGTGAAAATCTTCCAAAGATCATGTATTTGTATTGGTAAGTAGGTAAGTAAGTGAATATTATTTATTACAGGTCTGTGACACAGCCGGTACAGGCACCAATGGATTTCCAGCGCCTTTCAAGATAATTGTCGACTCTCGCATACCCGAAATGAAGATTACGGTAACATTACGAACGATTTTCGATTCAGTAAGAAGAATAAACGATTTTTCGATTTTTTCAAGAATTTCCACCACCTGAAAAATGGGTAATCTGGGTTGAAAATGTTGACCACTCAAAATAAAGTTCAAAATTTCTTCTTCATTTTGTAGTCATTAAGATTTTTTTCAAATTAGTGAACTAATTATTACACGATATGAGTTTTGAACTAATTAATACCCGATATGAGTTTATAACAACAACAAATTTATTCAGAATATTGAGTAGAATTCCAATTGCTAAATTTAATATCAATTAATAAAAGTTTAGGATCAAAATTTATGGCCTAAAAAAATTCAACGCTCAGTCATCATAATTATTATACCGATTGCCAATGCACAATATAGTCGCAATTAAATAACCCCCCCCCCCCCCACCCTTCGCTCCTCACGGAATCCTTCATATTACCTAAATCGTAAAAGTTATCCCAAACTTTTAAATTTACACGCGTTCATTCTCCAAAACCTCGCATTTCCCAAACACATATGCAGGTACCACACATGCAATGAATTTAGGTGTATAATATGCGCGAGAAAAGACAACCAGCGATATAGTATTACATAGCGGAAAATACACATCGCAGTATATGGTATCGCGACGCCATTATACACAACGGGGGAATTGGAGTAAACGCCAAGCACCAAGCACCAAGCAGCAGCACTCTATACCAATGCAAAAGGATACATAGGTAAAATATTAATAAATATCTGTAAATTACGCGTAATACTATTTCACGTTAATTTAGTTAATTTTGATAGTAGCGGATACGGTTACGGTAATCGAAATACGAGCAACGACGACGACGAAGTCTGCACAGTCGAAGGAAAGGGAGTGGGAGGGGGAGGGAAGAAGGTATTATATTATTGTAATTAACCAGTAAGAAAATTAACTTTTCGATTCGGTCGAATGTTAATAATGTTTCAAAGAGTACTAGGGAAAGAAGGGTAAAAAGGGCAAATGGGGCTCACAAAGAGAGAAAGTTTAGATGAGCTAGGTTTACTAACTCCGATAGGGGGGTGTTTTTACTTCTATCTTTTGCTCGTACTAGATAGGTACCTACAAGTATATTCTTAGGGTTCGATTTTTTGCAATGTTTATCCAACCTATAGGTATATTGTGCTGTAAGTATGATCCTCGTAGGTAGAAAAAGAATTTCGCGAGGGAAGAAATACTAGTCAAGTTGGCTGTAAGAATGTGATGTTGAACGAGACGAGGATGTAGGGCGAAGAAGAAGGTAAAGTCAATTGTAACATATCTCATTCGTTCGTCGGTTCCGTTTTGCCAAGTTGATTTTCTTATTTCCTTTTCTCCCCCTCTCACTCACTCTGTGCTGTATAACGTGAAGTTTGGGATATGTGCGACGTTATATTGAAAAGTAAATATAAATACAAGCCGAGGATAAGTTGTATTAAACTTTCGTCGCCTGATGCTCCCTTCTTTCGCATTCCGGCCCTTATGTACAAATACAAGATTCAACTTTGGCCGGATACGTTGCTATTGCGATAAAAAAAATATAGCAGAAATTTTGTCGCGATAACTGGTAAAACTTTAGATAAATATTTTTATAAAATGTGTACCACGCAGTGGCAGATATTTTATGCTGACGCGTTAACTTATAGGAGTGGTGAAGAATTTGAAAAGCTGGGTGGCGTGAATTGCGCGATATTTTCTCGTTGATAATAATGGTCAAGGCAAAAAATTCCGAGCCCACATTTGTTGATGAATACAAAATCCATAGGTAAATGAAAATACTCCATTAAACTGTTGATGAGATGCGAAATTCAAAAAATTCTATATCAATCGATCCTTCGATAAAAAAAATTTATCGCCTTCAATTTCAGTCCTGATTAAGTTGCGATGAAAAATTTGTAAAATAATTCAAATAAAAAGTTTGAAAATTGGACAAAGTCGTAATGTAGAGGCAGAAGATGAGGAAGCGGTAATGGATCAACTGCTAAAAAGTACCAACACTCGAGCAGGTGATAATGGTTTCATTTACTTATAACTGGCGCTCACCATAACCTTCATGTCCCAAAATTGCAGAAAATCGAAGTTTTTCTCTCGCAATGTATCATGAAAGACGTCCAACTTATACCATCAACCTGAATTTGAATCAAATTCGCCATTTCTTTCATACTTTATAATTTTTATTACAGAATTGCGTCATTTTGGAAACCCTTGACTCCCTTTTGGAGTGTTTCACCAGGCTTAAACTCATATTTGGACAGAATATCGACTTAAAATACACCATTTATCGCAATTTAAGCAAAATTAGAAATGCTCGATTTTTCCAGCTCATTACCATCAGATGTGATAAAGGTTATACCTATCTCATGTATGGAAAAATGTACCTATTTATATCCAATGCAAATAGGAAAAAATCGAAGATTCTTAATTTTTCAGGGATTGCATCAATTATAAATTATGTATTTTGAGTCTATATTAGTCCAAACATGAATGTTAAGCCGATGAGGCGCCCCAAAAAAAAGTCAGCTGTGTTCCTAAAATGACGCGATGAAATTTTTCAGGAAAAAATTAAATAAGATCTGATGTTACACCTGTAACATGATGTACTAATTTTAAATAATTATGAGATATTCTATACGAATTGTTTGCAGTATGACGACCAATGGAACGTGCTTCGCTGTTCAAGAACTGCAACAGCTAAAGACGGAAGAATTTTCATGATACCTGAGTCGCATGGACCTCTTTGGCTTTACGAAGATAACGACCTGCGGAACTTAAGTGAAACCGGATGGATACATTGGTTATATCGATCGACTTTGCCCAAAATGTTTCCTATCCGAGTGGACCTAAAATGCGGTGTTTTTGGGATCGCCAATGAAACAACGAAAGTCCGGTCAAATCATTTCATTGACGAGGAATTTTCCATCGGTAAAGGACCAAATAGCGTGATTTCGATGCTGGACCTTTATTTAAACTTGCCACAGCATTCAGCCAAAAAAATTGTAATTTTTGGGGACAACTGTGCAGCGCAAAATAAGAACAGAGCGATGATCGGATACCTTCAATGGAGAGTTGATACCAAAAAAAATGACGAAATCAATTTAAACTTCCTTTTGGCTGGTCATACAAAGTTCAGGCTGGTTAAACTTGCCGCAGCATTCAGCCAAACAAATTGTAATTTTTGCGGACAACTGTGCAGCGCAAAATAAGAACAGAGCGATGATCGGATACCTTCAATGGAGAGTTGATACCAAAAAAAAATGACGAGATCAATTTAAACGTCCTTTTGGCTGGTCATACAAAGTTCGGCCGGATCGTTTTTTTGGAATCTTCAAAAAAAAGTCTCCGAATGACTTCAATGTGAGAGTAAAAGTTGATGAAAAATTTCCGTGGAAAGATTTTGATTCTTTTTTGAAACAGTTTTACACCACAGTAGGGTGGTCCTTAAATACACGACAAAAAAATCGCGATTTCTTCTGCTCCCAACCCTCACAGTGATGACCTCTGGGGAGAAAATAATTCCCTATTTTTCATTTTTAAAAAACTCAAGCTGCGGTGGGCTTCTCAATTTTCAAAATTTTTTTAAAAATTCAACTTCAAAGTAAAATTGTTGAAATTCAAAAATTTAAACTTCCAACACTTTTGAAAAATCTCTTCTGAGTAAAATGAACTCTCATGAGAATATTAACCCCCTCCCTAGAAAACGAAGTCGGTCCCCTGGAATAGCTGAAATTCGTATTTTACATTGAATTTCAGCTATTTTAGGGGGGTCAGCTTGGTTTTCAATGGAGGGGGCTAAAATCGTCATGAGAGTTTATTTTACTCAAAATAGACTTTTCAAAGATACTTAATAGAACTTGAAATTTCAAAATTTTACAGTGAATTTGTATTTTATCAAATTTTTAAAAATTTTCTCACCGCAGCCCAAGTTTTTCGAAAATGGAAAAAATAAAAAATAGGGAATTATTTTTTCACCAGAGGTCATCACTTTGTGGATTGGGACGGAAGAAAATACCAACTTCGAAAATAAGGACCACCCTAATACCACAGTAGTATTTCACCTTCCTAAACTCAACTCTGGAATGTAAACGACTTATAAAGACGATGATTCGGTGGGTTATTTTTTACAACTTTGTGAATTAGATAATTCGTTTCCGCTTCCCGGTACACCCCAAGGACTTTTTCTCTCGCAATGTATCATGAAAGACGTCCAACTTATACCATAAACCTGAATTTGAAACAAATACATCATTTTTTTCATACTTTATAATTTTTATTACAGAATTGCGTCATTTTGGAAACCCTTAACTCCCTTTTGGAGTGTTCCACTAGGATTAAACTCGTATCTGGACAAAATATCAACTTAGAATACACCATTCATCGCAATTCAAACAAAATTAGGAAAACGCTCGATTTTTCCACCTCATTTCGATCAGATATGATATATTTCAAAAATGGAAAGATGTACCTATAATAATACATATATCCAATGCAAATAGGAAAGCATCGAAGATTCCTAATTTTGCAGGGATTGCATTATAAATAAATGATGATTGTATTTTGAGTCAATATTAGTCCAAACATGAATGTTAACCCGATGAGGCGCCCTGAAAGAAAGTCAGGTGTTCCCAAAATGACGCAATGAAATTTTTCAGGAAAAAATTATAAGATGTGGAAAAAATGATTGGCGGTGTAGTCGGGCGTATTTCATGATAGATTGGAAGACAAAAATTTTCAACCAATATAAACGACTTGAAGCGCGAAAAATTGTGAAAAAATATGTGTGGTACAATTACATCTATGTACGTAAACCTATTGATACGATATCTTCACCTACACAATAATTTTTACCAAAGTGCCATTGAAAAAACAAAAAAAAAAAAATGCTCATTCATCAAGAAGTATAAACCGAAAAAATTCCATGGATGATACATGGTAGTGTCTTGTCTACCATCTCTGCAAATTCGAAAAACTTCAACCGAAAATTATCGAAATTAAAATTTTCAATAGAAATGTCGATTTCACCGCTTTTGGAGTTCTTTTCCATATATAGAAAGACGGTTTTAATCGATCACTTCAAATACTACGAAAAATTAATTTAAAAAATTCAAAAAAATGGTAATTTGTGAAGTAGGTAACCTTGTTATTTTTTCCAGAAATACTGCAGAGATTAGCTGAAGAAAAGTCAACGAATGTACTAAAAGAAGTACTCAAATATCTAATCGGAATAATGAAGAATGTCCATAACCCGACAGCAATGCTGAACGTATTGGTGATGTATCAGAGCCTGTACGAGAGAGATCAAGTCAATCGTGCATGAGCCCATGCACGAAACTTCGCAAGAATTGGTCGAATGGCGATGCCATGCCACCCCATTGCGGGGAGTCGGATCTCAGTGTTCGTGATTTCAAAAAACTTGAAGGACGAAATCGCGGTAGTACCAACCAGAATCATTTTGTCAACAGGACAACATGAGCTGACCGCATGCTGTACCCCAGGACGCCATCGAGAAAATCACAGAACAATTGGCCGATAACTACGTTCAAGGTTGTAGACATATTCTTTTGATGCCGCTTATCGCCTTCAATGGCTGCGATGCGAGACAAAGGGACCTCAACACTTGGTTGGAAAATGACGCACCCAGAGTGTTTCCTAGGAGGTTAAGATTCCTACACAAAATAGTGCAATTGTCGAAGCGATCATGCCGAGGTCGAACGATACTGGCCAACCTTACTTAAACACTCATCAGCACTATGAAATACTCGCCAAAATTTCTGGAGGCGTCGTATATGCAAACTGTAAAATTTTCTGGTGTAATTTCTCTTTTGTACCGTTATGTCCTGTGCATTTATTTTGTACTTTTGTATATTGAACACTTCTGCAGGACGCTAGAAAACGGTTAGGCAGGCGACAAAGGTCGTCTGATCGGACGAAGCGGGGCAGCGGTCCTCGATACTCTCAGGTCGGACGAGTCGGTCCTCTTGTGGAGGCTTCGAGGCCCATACGCGCCGCGCCCTCTGGCCACACTGCACCGGTCACTGTAGACGGCATAGCAGAAGACAGTATCAATTTTACGTCTTATATTTGTACAAGGTCAGGATAGAAATATTATTCTGTCACTTCACATAAGTCATTCAATGTGCATTTCATCATTGTGTATTTATGGGATAATATGAGTGGGCCAAAAGTCAGTATCCCGATTTTCACGTTTTAGTTTTTCTTTAAAAAAATCAAAAACTAAGCATCCTAGAAAAAAACTAACGACATGTCGTTTGGTAATTTAATTCCCTACAACCTTGTTGTCGTGGAATTTTTTTTGACGCTTTCTTTCGCCTCCAGATCGATTTTTGTGACTTGATGATTTCTATGAAAAATCTTTCAAGCGTTCATTTTTAAGAGTTTTGGTTTTTTGTAAAAAAAATCAAAAACTAAGCATCCTAGAAAAAAACTAACGACATATTATGTCGATTGGAAATTTAATTCTCTACAATTTTTCTGGATGTAATTTTTACGCAGGACGCTCCAAAAAAATTACATCGTGGAAAATTGTAGAGAATTGAATTTCCAATCGACCTAATGTCATTAGTTTTTTTCTAGGATGCTTAGTTTTTGATTTGTTTTTTTACAAAAAACTGAAATTTTTTGAAAAATTTGTCAACTGAGCATCATAAAAATTGATCTGGATACGAAAAGAAGCATCCTACAAAAAAATTACGTCGAGGAAAATTGTAGAGAATCAAATTTCCAATCAACATCTTGTCGTTAGTTTTTTTCTAAGATGCTTAGTTTTTGATTTTTTTAGAAGAAAAACTAAAACGTGAAAATCGGGATACTGACTTTTGGCGCACTCTAGGTACGTGGTAAATCCCTGAATAAGCTTAGGCTAGGAAGGGCGGACGCCTCCTCTAACTTGTCTCAATTAAGTGGCAAGTTAGAGCGTTAATTTACCAATACACATGGGCAAGAAACGTTATGAACATTAAGTAAAGCATTACCTCGAAAATGGGATATCAACTCGTATGCATGGGTTAGCTGGAAAAGCATGCACAAATCCTACTGCTCTGAGTCAATCACACATTGAAAAAATTACGTTATTCATTCGACAATACATATGCCGAACATGAAGCGATTCAACTCCCAGGCAGGTTGCCGAATCATCATGATTTTCGTGTGATGAAACTTCCAACAAGTGATACTAAAACTGTTCTTTACAATCTTTACATCGAAGCGCTGCCGAAAGGAGATCGAAAAACTGCACTAATTATCCTTTATGAGTATTTGGCGACAATACTGTCCCGATGTTGTAGTAATGAAGCCGGCAGATGATTTGTGTTCAAAGTGCCGCACGTTATTACAAAAGCTACGCTGTCTGCTACTACTGCTACCAATGGCGATAGGCGAGGATGACGTAAAATTAAAAGTTGCAAATGAAACTCTGGATCACATAAAGTGTGCGGCGCGTCAACGTTAATACTTACTACAACTCATTCCGAACTGCTGAGCATGAAGGTATTGAGCAATTTGTCACTAGTTTAGACTGCACATACGAGCTCAACGATGGTTTGATCAGATTATACGAGTAGGTTGAATTTTACTTAAGAATCAATCATGAAAAAAATTGATTTTTTGGAATTTTTCACATCGACCTTTTATTTTCCTCATCTGGACCGCTATTCCAATCGGGAATCAAGCGAATAATTGATGCAAACCTCCTAAATCGAGCTTGTAAAGCATTGCGCGAACTCGTCTCTTACCTTACCCTTCCACACACGATTATGATCATTCGCGCGGTAAGTGGGGTACGGTAAGAGACGAGTTCACGCAATGCGCAGAGGCATTCTTTATAAGCTCGATTTGGGAGGTTTGAATCAAAATGTACCATTGGAATAGCGGTCCAGATAAGGAGAATAAAAGGTCGATGATTTTTCATCTTTTTTTTTCAACGTATCTCACTTTGGAGCAGTTTTTCAGCAGTTTAGAGTAAAAATCTGGGCTCAACGATGGTTCCATCGGATTCTACGTTGAATTTTACATGAAAACCGATTTATTAAAAAAATAATTTTGGTATTTTTTATCGCATTTTTTTGAGGTACCTCACTTTAGAGCCATTTTTCACCCGTTTTAGAGTCAAAATCCGGGCTCAACGACGGTTCCATCGGATTCTAAGATGAATTTTACATAAATATCAACAATAAAAAATTATTTTCATCGGAGTTGATGAACCTGATACTGATGAAAATAGTCCCATACGCAATAAGAAAGCCCATCCCAACGATTTGTTTGCCATAAGCTTCGCCTAGTGGTAAAACCCCGACTTCTCACGCAGAAGTCGTCCGAATGAAATCAATATCTTGTTAAATTTTCATTTTTCATTTTCACCTGTCCTCCTTACTGTTGAAAAGATTTAACCCTTCATTTTCAATTTCTTCAAATTTAAAAAACTTGACAGAGAAAACACTGCGTTTGCAGAATTTCAATCACTTTGAGGGAAAAAAAACAATGATTTGATCGTTTTCGATCGTTGATTGTTCAATTTTCGTATTTTAGGTCCACAATTGGTGTCAAATATGTCAGAAAAGTCCATGCCGCGGTTTGATGGCTCCTATAACGCGACTTGGCAGTTAAGAATCAGAATGAAGCAATATTTACCTAGAATTAAAGTCTGTTTTTATATCATTGAATGGAGCCAGGCGAAGATGATACTAAAAAATTAAATGACGCAAAAGCTCGGAATATTATCCAATTCCCAGTTGGCCTTAGGTCTTAGCTTTAGATCAGACAGCAGCCAAAAGCATGTGGAATAAACTGAAAAATATTCATTGAAATCGTCAAAGCTCGAAGTATCCCAAGTTTGGAAATTTTGAATCGAGTTTAGTAGCTCCTTGAATTTTGAAGGTGGTCAATTTGTTACACAAATAACATTTTTCATTCGTCCACTCGAGTAGTCCGAGCTGTGAGCACCATCTAAGTAGGGTAAGTGATTCAAACAGTTTTTTAATTTTGATGATTTTTACAAAATTAGTAGATTTTGAGTTTTGCGAAGCATGTGGCTCCTTCAATTCACAAGATCTTGAAAATTGCAAAAAATTGTCGTTTTTCACGATTTTCCCTGTTTAAAGTCGTCAATTTTGGTCTGGAAATTTTTCTCTTGTCATGTATCATGAAAGACGTCCAATTACACAATGGACCTGGCTTTGAATCAAATTCGTCATTTTTGCGTGATTTTTATTGTAAGCCAGATGCGTCACATGAGTGCCTGCTATTCTAAAACATAATACATATGAAAGAAAAACATAGGTACGCATCTCTTCATTATTTTCGGAAATCGATTCGTTTCAAGTGGTAAAACCTCGACTTTTCAAGTAGGTAGTGGTCGTCTAGTCGAGATAGCAATTTTAATTTTTTTTTTCAACTGTTGCTTTCGAAAATGATCAATCAACTCCTTCATTTTCAATTCCTCCAGCAGATTTAAAAAACTCGACCGAGAACTTTTCTGTTTGCAACATGACGTTTGCAGAATTTCAAACATTTCAAAAAAAAAATAATAATAATCGTAAGTGGGTAGGTAGAAACCAGCACCACACATGACATTTTTCTCGAATTTTGTGTAACTAGAAAAACAGGTGGGGACCAAAATGATCTCGATAACTTCAACTTCGATATTTTGAATATCTGTTTCTTTATGTGAGATGTCCTATCCGATAATCCCATCAAAAAATACGCAAACCTTGATAAAAAATTGTCCGCACTTTCCATAGTTCGATAATTCAACATTACCTTATGACGTCACACAAAAAGGACTTCGTAACAAAGACAGAAAATATGTACCTAGTATATCATCGATTTGAGAATGAATTATACTCTTCATCGGTCATATCGCCACCAAGTGCCGCTCGGTCATCAAATTCGAATAATTGCCTTTTAATTTCCCCAAGTACGAGTATACGTATTGTCGGATGTCCTTGACTGCATTACCAGGTAGACCAGTATAGACCGCTCGTTCTATTCAAAGTGGTAAAATAATGACCAAGGTGTTGGCTTTTTATTACAGTAGGTACTTAAATCATCAAGTATATACATTAAGAAAGAGAAGTCGAGCAGGGTGTATAAAGTGCAGAAGGGTTATTATAAGACTGATAGCGGTAATGTACCTAGAGAAGTACCTGTCTCTCTCTTTCTCTCCTTCACTCATCATCAAAACCATAATACTCGTCAATGTGAGTGTACATGAATGCTATACTACGATGTACCTGGAAAAATAACTCAACTTCTCTTATTTTTTTTTTCAAGATTTTCTTTTAATAACGGTCATTGTATGATGACCATAGAGCTGTATTATAGTCAGTCGAGAAAGACATACTTAGTTACTATAAGACCAGACGAGAGGTTACGATTATACCGAAAAGGGCAAAATAATGATAGACGAGGTACATTACATATTCGCTGCAAGCTCGGATTACTATGTGTAGTATGTGTGAGAGGAGGAATTCAGATAGTAAGTAACAGATAAGCAATGATTTCCGAGACCGAGTCATACAGGCAGACAGGCAGAGTGCAGGGTATCATAAGACAGGTATCGCTTATACACCTAGAAGGGTATATTGTAACTCCCATAGTCGAAGCTCTCTATATAATTAAACGTACACGTACGATTCTTTTTGTACTTTTTCCCATATATTTTGTATACGTAGACGAAAGAAATACTTATACTTATAAGAATCATAAAACTCGCGTCAATTAATAGCTCATCGCTACACAAACATATGGATTGAATATGACCATATGTATTAAAAAACACATATCGACTCGAGTACGGTTTTTTTTGGCTGCATTTGCCATAGATGATGGGTCAATCGAGGTTTGATCTTTGAGCCGGCATATCCGGCGGACTTTTTTCCACTCGAACAGTGTTGTAATAATTATTTTTTAATTTTTCAATTACCAATCATCCTCCTATAAGCCACGTTTGGCAAAAGGATTATTGTTTTTTTCACGATGCATTATGGTATTATGTGTACGTAATTGTACATACGGAATGTAAACAAGATGAGAAAGAAGAATTAATGGCTGTATTTTTTCCAGAAACTGAAAGAGAGATACGTAACCGATAAAAGAATAAAAAGGTGACGAGCTAAAGACACCGCAGCAGTTGAAAGAATATAAAGGCGAAAGGGGACCGAAAAACGCACACGAAGGAATAAAAAACGCGAGCTTCTAGATAAACATCGGCTCGTTTACACTTTACACCGAAAATAACTTCACTATTGTTAGGTCGCTTTAGCACACTAAGTTAACAAATAAAAACTAGCCAACAATGCGATTACTGGCGTCTTAATTATTCTCGACGGAATCGTCGAACAGGCGCTATAAAAGTGTCTACTGAAACAAACAAAATCTACACTACACCTACACCGTTACAAAGTCGTATTACGTGAAGGTTCTTTTACCCCTATGTTTTTTCCACGCTGAAGCATTCACGTATCTAGCTCGACTTACTTAATTCCGAACTAAAAATTCCTACCGATTGTGTGCGAGAGTAGAGAGCTTTGGAAAATGGAAAAACGAGCAACTCGAGTCCGGGAAGGTATAAATTTTCCAAATGATTTATACTATGGGAGTCATTGCCACCAAAAGAATACAGAAGATATAAATTTATCAACTTTGCTGACGAGTTGTTCGGTTCGGATGCTTATTAAAATTATAATAAGGCGGAAATTTACACTTCCGTGACCGTTCGTTGCCAAGTGTAAAGTTTGCTCATCGTTTCGTACGTAAGTACCGAAAAATTCGAATGGGCTAGGGGGTGATTGGAAAAATCTCGAGCATTTTGATTTATAGATACCTAAACCTATACATAGATCAAGGTATAGTACACAGCTGCGTACGAACGATATTTGCCTGCCTACAGTTCACAATCAGATTACAAGAGTCTGATTAGATCGGTCTAGTCTGATTGGAAAACCGTTTCATGGATATGCGTGTGGTGGTCATCGTAATATATGTAGCTTAAAAGTTAAAAATGCTACTATAAATGATGTATTGGTTCGAATACGAGATCTTCTCTGACTGAATATGCAAGCTGAAGTACAGGAAATGCTCATTTTCAGAAATTAAACGCCTTATTGGGTAGTTTTTGACCTGGAGGGCTTCACCACAGAGACGATTCAACATGAACTACATTTTTCATTCTCGATATAGTGATCCAGATACCAGATCTAGATGGTTAAACTTATCCTCGAGGAACACTCGGTATGATAACAGATCTAAAAACCACAGCTATAATACATATAACGTGGGTTAGGAAGAATGAGGTACAAAGTAGGGGATTTCAGGTTAATCGACGATGTAATTATACGGTTTGGCGAGGGCTAGACGTATGGTAACTTACTGTCGGTATAAAAGTTGTATTTCACCAAAACGACTACCAAGAAAAGGCCTTTAAATAATGAAATTCGCATAGATATGCTCGGATATGACGTTATTCAGAAAGAATTCAACTGACAACGTTTAAAAAAGCGCGGTAAAATACAAATACATATTTCAAAAATTGACCAGTACACATCGAGTGGATGTATTCTTTACCCCTTTATTCCATATACCGACGTACGGTGGTCGTAATCCATCCTTATCATACACCTAGCAATTTACCATTAGGATAAAATTACCCGAACGAATTTCATCTGCCCACGAAATACCAAAGCCTTCGCTTCGACTACACATTCATTCAGAATGCAAGTACCTTCTAGCATCTACTCGCACACACAAAATACACCAACAACAGGTACCTGCGCCCTTCAAACTTTTCCCTATCTATTACACCAGCCTATTAATTAGACTGGAAGAAAAAAAGAGAGGAAAGAATAAAAAATGACGGATATTTGTGGTTTCACTTTCGTCTGTTTTAACCAAACCGTAAGTAAGTATGTATGTATCTCTGGAGTATTCGTAAAATGAAATAAAAAAAAGTACTAAAGAAAAAAAAGGGAACCGCGTATATCATACTATATTATGATGGAGGGCAGGTCGAGGAAAAAACAACAGATAAACATAATGACAGTAAAGAAGGTATATTATACGGTGGACGCGCCATGCCAGCGGCATATTAAAAGTTTTTTTTTTACTCCTCTTTATCGTGTATCATTTCGGGGCCAACGTATAATTTACAAAATATGGTACTTAGATGAACGATCTATAATGGTATACGTTATACATACGTACATATTCGTTTCATTAAAGGACATGAGATTGTCATTTTAACCCCTTTGAATTAACAAAAAATGCAATCTCGCATCAAGCAATAAGAACTTGATTATGTTTCCAGCGCAAGTAAATAAATTTTTGGAACAAAACAGAGAAAAATTACTAAAATTTCACATTGACTTAAGTACCTTAAAACTTCATACTGTCTGGAGCATTCGATTTGAAAAAAAAAATCAGCTTTCTAGCTTAAATAGAAGCTCAACTTTCATTTAGATGAATGAATCGAACGTTATTAATTTGATACGAATTTCTCGAATTCATCGCCATAGACTTAAAACAGTCCAGAGAACTCTTCAAATACGACCAGACTCTCTTTCAACAGTATACGATGTGGCTCAAGTTGATACCATATCCATCTTTGTACTCCTCGTGTAACATAAGGGGAGTACGGAGACAACTCTATACACATACCAACATTCGAGAATGAAATTTAATATTCTATTAAGGACCTTTTAGACACACCCTGTGTAGTCAAAGCCCAAAGCCGCATGCTGGAGGTGGCCGGAGCAGTATTCGTCAATTAATAGTAAGCTCGATCTGTGTGTCTGTCTGTATACTCGTGTATGTTATTGGGAGACCGATCTATTCTTGGCGATATTTGGCCTCGTTGTTGTATTAGAGTACAAAGGTAAAATAAACACGAGTTTTGGACGATGAGGCACTGGACGAAGGGTGCGACAGAATAGACATGAAGAGTGTACTTGACGATGCAATGTTTGCGTAATATTTGCGACTCGACTGACTGGACTTCGATGATGATTGTTGATCAAATAGTGTCCGAGAAGAGTAATTTATACAGAGGTGGTGTTTAATTAATGCAGGCTGTATTGTCGATGGTCTTATGTGGACTGGGTGGGTTGGGAATTTTGAGATATGAAATTTTAAGCTATTAAATTTATTATTATTTTTATTTCTTTTGAAGTCTTGTATGAGGTTGGAATTCTGTATCGGATTTCGATTCATTCATCGAAATGAAAGTTGAGCTTCTATTTGAGCTAGAAAGCTGATTTTTTTCAAATCGAAAGCTCTAGACGAGTAATTGCTCCAAAAAATATAACGGAGGTTTCATTTTGATTTTAAGAAACCTAGATTTTGAACAGTAAGTCCCAAACTCGACAAAAAAGAATTTTGAAACAAGTTTTTTCTCCTTCTCATTAAATTGCATCAAATCCAGAAATAGTCGTATTTTTATAGCACATTGGCATCGAGGGAGGTTGATGCTCGAACAAACGAAGATTTCTAACATATACAGGGAGACTCGAGAAGTATGTTTACCTTGGTCATCGAACGCGTAGCTATTTTTACAGCTGCTCGAGCCCTTCTCGTATGACGAAGCATACGGTTAATGAAAATATTAGCTATTTGAGAGTGAGAAAGAAGAATACAACTTGATCGAGAACACAAGATAAATAAAACTAGAAGTATTTAGCACGTCATGTGACCATGTGGCTGTGGCCAAATACACAGAAGTTGATGAATTTTGCGACTGAATCGAATCAGGATAATTTATCAACACAAAATTCACCTCATTACTATTTATCGAATTCGATATATCGAAATTTGAAAACCTTCCGATACCGAAATCGAAACTCGATACGACCCCTCACCTTCTTTCTAAATCTAAAAACTACCCTAAAGTTGGAGAGTTGGGCACATCTCACCAAACAAAACTTCAGGTGTTGAATAATTGTATTTCTCGACTTGGAAGAATCTCTGAAAAATCTCTCATAGATTTTTTCACAAGAAATCGAAATTTGATCAAATAATAGGGAGTTGAACGCCAACCTCGACATAATGTTCTTTGTTTCAGTTCCACCATGATTGCAAGAGGGTTTTCGCTTTGCTTGTAACTCATTGGTTAATTATGAAGTTGTATTCTTAACATAGGTACCTATTTGTTAATTAAAAAATGGCCGAATTTTCATCAGCATAAAATCAAGTTTGAAAACAAAATTAAGAATAGCTCTGCTTAAAGATTTTTCATTCTCGGACCATACGTTTTTGGTCTCTGTATTTTTTCATGCTGTATTGAAACAGTGTTCAGATAGGTACTGAAAATGAATATAAACCAGCAATTTACAGCTAATATTGCAAACAAACTAGCATACTAATATCATTACTGAAAAACCATCATTGTTAGGCCAACAAGATATCTCAAATTGTCCAGATGAAATAAAATTGTAAGAAAAAATTCAATCTTGTTTTCGCCCTGCAGAAAGATTGGTGGCGGTTCCTAGTAATATCTGGAACCCTTGGAAACATTTTGGATTTCTGTTTTCAAATAAACCACAAAACTTGCCACAGCAATCTAGTTCTTCTAATACCCATGAGTCAATTCGAGTGCGATTTAAAAAAAATAAAATTTCTGTTATTCAAACCCATACTTTCTTAGAACTGGGAAATTCGCGATCCGCTAGAGGAGTCCAGAATAGCTTGAGATCACTAACAATCAATTTGGAATGCTGATATTATTCAAAATCGTCAAATTCTTATTTTCTTGTCAAAAATCATAAAAGCAGTTTCCACTTTCGGTGATGTCTCGACTTCCTGTTCCTCATTTGAAGAGTGATATTCCAAAACTCGCTTTGTCCATTTTTGTCAAAGTTGGGTTTTCAGCAGTACCTGGTAGATGAAGTATTAACTCACATTCCTACATCATCAACCTACCAAAATGAGGTGTTAAACTCACCTAAATAGCCAATTCACTAAAAATTTAAAAAAAAATAATGTTCCAAAGTAGATACTTACTACTCGTACGAATAGCCGATTACACATAATACACACGAGTAATTCCAATTTTGCAGATAATTATCTACTTGTAAGGTACTACTTTCTTTCTTCTTCTTTTTTGCAGTATTACGACTCATCACTGCAAACATTGTTTACACGTAAAAGAAAAGCGCAGAAGCAAATCGAACTATCAATGATCAGGTATACAATCTAACAATTAATTAACAATTACATCAACCATCATGTTATATCGCAGTCGAAAATATGGTTCAAGAGTTTGAGACATATTTTACAACCCCGGGGGTCTGAATGAAACTCTCTTCGAGTAACCCTATCCTGATTACAGGTAAACCACGACCTCTGTAATTAATCGCTCTCGTTGTAATAATCACACCCCCTCGTCATCTAACACACGCTTCATCATTAGCACGATCCCATATGGCTATGTAATTAGGTACCTCTACTTATGTTCTATACCTAATCCGTATAATTAAAAAAAAAATCCAACCCTAACACCTTCGGGGTTCATCTATGTACGAAAGGTCTTCAAAATAAACTTCCTCCAGACATAGTTGCGCTAAAAATACACGATTTTCACGTAGGCGCGGAGTATTCGATAGCCTGAAGATATATCGTCGTCGTATTTTTGTTGTAAAGATTACTCGTCTGTATGCATCATGAAAATCTAAGTAAGTAACTCTTTTTTCTTTTCAAATAATAAGAAAAAAAACATACGAAGCGATACAAGTTGCACCAGTGGAAAAAATTCCATAACAATCTGTAAGGTAAGCTTAAAGGCACCGTTTCGTGAAAAGCATTCCAACCAAATGACTCAAAATTGTCGAATAATCACCAACGAATCATGATCGATGACGAAATCATCAAACCAAACACAATGCCTATACCGTTATTGTCTTCATTTTTCATGGCTTCTGAGCAAAAAAACCAAAAAATTGCAAACATCGCTTTCGTCTCTTGTCCGGTAAAAAATAAACCGGGTTATCGCAAAAACCATTTAAAATCTAGGTAAATTACGACAGCATTATATTTCCATCGTATCAAGCATAAACACATTCTTACTTTACCGTTTACACAAACATAAACATCTCTTCGTTTCTTTTACTTCGAGAGTTCAATGCTTGTTTTTTTTTTTCCTTTTTTCCATTAAAAGAACAATCGACAATGCAAAGTAGACAACTCGATTAATTACATCACCTTTTGCTTTTTCCAATATAGCTATATACAGAAATGAAGACTGTTGGTCAGATGTGATTTGTGTTGTGCGGTTCAACTAGGTACTCCAAAAAAGAATTTGATAGAAAACGAAACTAAAAGAAATTCAATTTAAAAAATCGCAAGTTTTCTTTTTCTAAATTAATTCATCATTCGAAATATTTCTTTTTTTAAAATAATTTTTCGGTTCGTTGCTGGTCGTTTGTAATTTCATTTTTAAATCCCGAATTAATATTTCATACGAGTTTGTGATCACTTTTTTCAACAGCAAACTTCAACAACCATCATGAAGCTCATCAGTTGCATTATAATAACTTTAATCGTCGGGTACGTAATTCCATGTATAACTTAACTATTAGAAAATAATTCTAAAATCTTGATACAACTCACCAACATCAGCTTTTCAAACTACGAAATAATACAGCAAACATACCTGAAAAAAATTCGAATTCAAAATTAGTTCGTTATTAGATTATACCTAGCATTTCAAATATTTTTTTCCATAAAATAATACTGTCATTACATAGGTACATCGAATATTATTCATTTATTCAACAAAAAAAAATGATCATTTTTTCAAGTTAAAGAATAACCTCATCATTGTGAAATTGTAGTCATATTCACACAAATAGGTATATGTATTTTGCAGAAATCGAGCCGCGATACAATACCCTGAAAATCCACGCAAAGTCAACAATACTTCAATAACAGCAGCAGGGGTAAGTGGACTGAGTTACAATAAATTTTATAATAGGCCTGGCTCACAACTAGAGAATCTAAGAAATGTCATATTTTTTTCATTTTTGCTCTTTTTATTCGTTCTAAATGGAACTCGTTTACTACGTTACTCGTACTTATTTCAATGATATTAATATTATTTCGATGAATTCGTGATGAAAATTCAACTTTTTTTGAAATTATATTGCCATATTTTTTTTTCTTCATTGGAAGTCAATGTCTATTGAACTTTAACTCGGATTTTGAAAAATTCGTAGAGCATTTTTCATAAAATTCTAATGAACTTTTTAAAAGAAATTACACAACTACGGATCAAATCGAACACTAACAGAGATCATGGTAATTTAAGAACATTTTTAATAAGTAATTCTATTTAGGATTTTTTTCATTTTTACTATTTCCTCGCTAGGTTTAAACTATGTGGCCCTTCTTCAGTCCATATTTTAAATTTGGTCAAAGAACTTCGAAAATGCAAAAAAAGAAAAGATTTTTAACACGATTTTTTCTACTCAAAATGTTGGTTTAAAATTTAAATCAACATTCTTTCTTTCTCGATACACATCAAAAAAGAAGCTCAACAAGGCCATCGACCTTTTGTCAATTTTTTTCATGTCTCATTATGTTCATTTAAAAAATTGAATCGTGCTATTATTAGAAAGTCTTGACTTTTTTTTTGACTGATCCGCCGCGTCACCTGATAAAAATTCATGTAAAGAATTTCAACCACCCGACATGGTAGTCTAACGGTATCCATAATAGCGTGATTAATTTTTTAGAATTTCTTTATATGTAGTTTGTTATCATCGCTGGGACCAGTTGTTTAAAACATGCATTTCAACTACACCACTTGAAAAATTAAAAAAAAAAATGTACCATGATTGATTCAGTGTATTTCAAGAAGACAAATTTCAACCAGAATTGACCTTTTCGAGTAAGAAAATTCGTGCAAAAATCATTTTTTCGGCATTTCAGAAGATCATTCACAGTCATGGAAAATTCTGAAAAAAAATATGCGGTATTATCATATTTCTAAAGTGAAGTGCATAACATACCATTTTTTCAGGGGGGGGGGGGATTTTTCTATAATTTTTTACGTCTGAAAAAAGCTTATGAAAAATACCGTTGAAAAACTAAAAATAAGCATATTTGGTGAACCGATACGTTAAGAAAATTCCCAATCTTAAACATCTCATGGGAGAGTTTACTAATCCCATGCGAATTAAAAAAAATTAGTTGCGGAAATTGACAAAGAGCTAGAATTTCCAATAAAAATTGCAGTTTCAGGCCGTTTAGAGAGGTTACCCAGCAGATTCACCAATAAGTAATCTGACGATTTCTTCATAAAAAGTGATCCTCCTTCGAACTGATGTATGTATTATAACGACTCCTTCCAGACAATTATAAGGCCTCTCAAAACGTACATTCGATAAAAATGTGTCCATTAGGAGCCGAACACCTTATCGAGAATTCCGTTTTATTCAATAAGAAAAAATAAATTCGACAACAAAAATCTTTCGAAAGATTAACAAATTTATCGCATAAGTCTACTAATTTTTCAACTTGAATTTCAGAAAAGTACAGTTCCCACGCCACAACCGACTGGTCTGTCAAATTCGAAAGTATCAAGTGCAAATGGACAGCAAACCAGTGCCCAAAAATCCAACAGCGAAAGTCCCAGCAATGAAAAACTTCAGTCTGGGGCCTCAGGTAATTTTCAATTTTTTTCACGTAAGATACGCAGTATTTTCTTGATAATACTCCAGCAAATGATTAGAAATCGTTGTCATAATCGTTAACGATTAAAAATTCTTCAGTAAGTACGTAAAAATATTCATTTCGGATCGGTACGTTGTAACGTTGCAGCAGATATACAAAGGTCAAGTCAACAAATAAGTTTCCCTCGTTCAGAAAATTAGGAAGGGAAATACCTAGGAACTTGAAATTTTCAGGGAATCTTGATACAACCTTTGAGCACCACTCTCAAAATTTTATTCGGATCCGTTCAGTAGTTCGTTTATAATGAGAGTTTGAAGATGAGATAGGAGTTTCATAGCGTGTCCGAGGTTCAAGTGGTTCAACGAGGAGTAAAAAAAAATTTAATTTCGAAAAAAATACGTTAATAGATGTTTACAGATGCCTACTGATCCTCCATGAAGAAAAAATTGTCCTAATTTGAACAATATGTGAGTGGTGCCAAAAATCCAATGGTGAGTGCTCGAGCGTGATAAGTGATCACTGGGTAGGTTGCACAACTCGTGTTTCAAAAACGAACTCAACAGCCAAAATTGATGAAATTATACACAATAATCTTGATATCAGTATCAAAAACATCATGTGAGCATGATGCTTCATATTTGACTGCCTAAAAAACATTATTGAACTTTGAAAGTCATTTTCAGTACCGCAAAATTTGAATGTGCTGCGTCACAAACAAAATTTCGCTGTTCATGTTGCTGCATGTCAAAAGAATACTTAGTCAGAATTTGTGTAAGAATGATGAAAACAAGTTCCTTAACACAATGGTAACCAAAAACAGGGTTGAGTGCATCACTATGCCTCGCAAATTTGGCACAATCCCCATCGTGAAATCAATTTAAGTTTCAACTCGGATCCGCTATAAGACTCCTACCACATCTTCAAACTCTCATTATAAACGAACTACTGAACGGATCCGAATAAAATTTTGCAGAGTGGTGCTCAAAGGTTGTATCAAGATTCCCTAAAAATTTCAAGTTCCTAGGTATTTCCTTTCATAATTTTCTGAACGAGGGAAACTTATTTGTTGACTGGCCTTTGTACCTATTACCTACATAGGTACTTACAAAATATAGATATTCTACTCGAAAATATCATTCAGCATATCTGTACATATTATATAATATAGTCAATTTTTTGAGAGAAAGAGGGAGAGGCAATGAATAAAAAATATCATCAAATACAATCAAACCATTAGAACTTCCTTTCATGTTTTTTACCATCGCACATAAAGACCTCGACAAAAAATAATGATATTCTTCACGTCCAAGAATGTAAGAAGTAAGCACCTTAAAAGAAGCTTGAATGTGAAAATAAACAAAAAAAAGTTGACGAATGAAAATACCCATCATATAATTAGGTATCATCTCAGCAATTAAGTAACTACTATGAAAATTCGAAAAGAAATCACAATTTTGACATTTTAAGTAGGTAATAGCCCTATTTGCTGGAATGTTTTACGCAAAAATGTAATTTTTTCATCGCCTTTTATAATTTGATTTTTTCAGACGTGGAATTGATACTAAATCAAAACACGACACATGGCGTTAAAGGCGAAGCCCTTTCTCCGGGTAATTCAACCGTTGAAAAGGCAGCCCTTCGATCTATTTCAATTACTGGTAAGAATCACGTTTTCAAATTAATTTCTGATAAAAGCTGAGTCCGCACTATCCACTCGGATACAACTTTTGTGAACCGTGTACAACGTACCGACGCGTCATAAAATACTTGAGAATTGATGAACTAAATCGTTACCTTCACAATTTTTTCCTCAATACATACTCTCGCGAAATAGTTTTTCAAAATATCGCAAGTTCACCAAATCTTCAACTCGCACTCGGCAATAAGACAATAACAATGTTTGAATTTTGAATGAACTCGATACACACAACAACGTAGACAGGTACTCAACATTCTTTGAATTTGACAGCCGATCATCGAGTGAAAACACTAACAAAATTCTGAATCCATCGAATCAAATTGCAAACATGTATGTACTTATATGTATATCCTTTTCTCCAATCACATACATCCTTTACGTATTTATTCAATCTCAAATCAAACACCTTAATAATAGTGAAGACGTAGGCGATTGAAAATAATTAGGATTAGGTATATTTTCTTCCACAGTCGAAAATCAGACCCACACCTCCACCCCTCACACACAGGCAGACTCGAAGTTTAGTATTATTCAACGCGTAATTAATTTTCAATACTTATAAATATAATACTATACTCGTACAAATATAGTATGTACATCAAAATCTAAAATGAAATGCACGTACATTATGCACATAAACGCGTACATACGTCTACGTAATGCTTTTACATCAGTAAAATGCAAAAAATTCAGACCGGAGTCAAGATCAAACTTGAACGTAAACGAGCAAGAACTGACAAAACAGCCATCAACATTGGCTCTTGCACAATAAACGCGAAAATTCGTCGCAAAACAAATGACTACAAACTAAGAACATATAATAGACGTACTTATTCGTTCGTATTACCACTAATAGGTAATCTTAGTGGTCACATTTCAATTGAAAATACTGAAAAAACACTCGCCATTATGGCAAAAGTCATCATCACCGGCATCGAACTACATACTAGGTAGAGGTACCTATTTCTACACGAAATTTACATCGAACTGCTCGACAAATCACGACAAAATTTCAAGTAAACGAACCGCGAAAACGACTTGACCAAATCGCGACGATATTAATCGAAATTTGTAAAATTGAAACGTTTCACGAAAAAATACAAAAGAAACCGATTTAGAAGCATAGAAGCTATCGTGCAATTCTCGACGCGATCGCATTACTCGCAAACGACGACGACGTATGAAGTTAGAGTTAGAATGATACGAAGAGGAAGACGAACTAAACTGAAGCAAATGCGAATGAAAAACCCATACGGTTGTCTGCGACGTCTTCTTATCTTATCGCTTTGATCGACGATAAGAAATAAGGCACCAAGCAACATATTCGCAGAAAACGAAGGAATAAATTGTGAAACTTGTTGGAACCGAACAAAAATGTCCCACAGTGGAAAGTAAAATTTTTGTTGGCTCGTAACCACCAGAATGGAAGTTTTTTTCTCTTCAAAATTTCAAAAACACCATCAGAGAAAATGAAACCCCCCCCCCTTTACCAACCATTCGAAAACAAACACTAAAAATAGGGTATATTTATATACTAAAAATTGAATAGTTTATGTACCACTGAAAATCTTTTCTTTTCATGCTCATGCTAGCAATCGTATTTCGTAGAATTCGTACCGAGCTACGAGTAAAAACGTACTTAAAAATTTTGTTTATCTTATTTTGTGGTGTATTTTTGAGGCTCTCACTCAAGCATTTTCTGGAGTTCTTTACACGACTATCATGATAATTTTCTCTTCACTCGCTGAATTCAATTTTTAGAGAATTTTTAGAACTTTCAAATTGACGAAACGTTCACGAAAAAATCAGAATTTCACTTACTTCTATGTAGATGAGTACGACAAAAGCTAAAAAAAAATTGGTTAATTAGTTACCTCATGTCTGACTAATCAAATCGATCGATTTTCAAAGCCTTCAGTAATTCTGCGATGAAAATACGCTGAATTTGCAGATTTTTGTTCTTTCTACAACATTTCCCTTAAAAACTAGACGCGATGTAGAAAATCTGCTGTAAGAGTTTCCAAAAAAGCTTCAAAAGCTCAATCGATAGAGACCAAAAATATTACATACAAGGAATAGGGTGCTCAAGTCCTAATTTAATTTGAGATAAGTAGGTACTTATACGAGATTTCAGGTACATAGGTAAATGATATTCGAAGATCTGATCGGTTTGAGCTACTGAATAACGTCTTCTTATTGGACGAAATAATTACCTACTTAAATAATGTTTCTCAAATCCAATCAGCATCCTGTACTAAACCTGACCTAAATTTTATCAAATGACTTTTTTCACGTAAAATAGACCATTTGAATTTTTAAAAATTCGTCAAAAATTAAAAAGTGAAACAAAAGTTACGAGATCAACAATTTATTGCGCAGTTAAATCGAGCCAGCGATGACTTATTTTTATGCTGACATCGCTGAGGAAACCTCCGGGTGCTGACATGGACCCGGAGGTTTCCTCAGTGAAGTCAGCACCCGGAGGTTTCCTCAGTGATGTCAGTTCTCGAAACAAACGAATAAGTAATGAGGCTCGTGAGTAATGAGCAACAGTAAGCAAGTTAAGGTACATATTATATGTATCATTCCCGACTCATCCATTTTAGCAAATCTATGTACGAAGGTTCTTAATCGATAATGAATGATGATCAAAATTTCACAGATCTCTCTTGTACGCAATCAAAAACCAAAATATACTTTAAAAACATACGACTGTAATTAAATTTTAATCTAAACGAAACTTATTCACTAGGTAATAAAATAAATTCGGAACTCACCCTAATCTCACATTACAGGCTATAGGTACATACTTACTATGTAGGTATATTGCTTTCATCACATCGTTTCCCTCACACATCTCACTAAATGTACTTAGATAATTTTTAGAACTTTCAAATTGACGAAACGTTTATGAAAAAATCAGAATTTCATTAGGTACATCTAGATGGGTACGACAAAAGCTAAAAAAAATTGGTTAATTAGTTATGTACTTCATGTCTGACTAATCAAATCGATCGATTTTAAAAGCCTTCAGCGATTTTGCGATGAAAATACGTGAATTTGATTTTTATTTTCTTTCTACAACATTCCAAAAATGTTTGAAAGCTCGATCGAGAGACCAAAAATACCTAATACATATACCTACTTAGGGTTCTCAGGTGCTGATTTGATTTGAGATAGGTATATTTCACTAGGTATAATGATATTCGAAGATCTGATCGGTTTGAGCTACGGAATAATGTCTTCTTATTGGATTAAATCGTTACCTAATTGTAATGTTTCTCGAATCGAATCAGCACCCTGCCCTGTACTAAACCAAGCCTAAATTTTATCGAATGACCTTCTTTCACGTAAGATAAGCCATTTAAATTTTTAAAAATTTGCAAAAAATCGAAAAATGAAACAAAAGTTACAATTTTGACAGTTCATTGCACGCAGTTAAAACTAGGTAATGAGACTCAAATGCAAAAAAAAAAAAATGAAATAAAAATATCAAATTAATTTTGTCATGATTTTTTCCACTTCAAAACACGTAGAAATCCGCTGGAAACGACGATTTTTTTTACTGCTTAACATTGGGAAGTTACACGACTCGAAGACCTCAGAATAATTAAATTCTGAGCTGTTGAAGTTGATTTTTGATTTTCTGGAGAATTTTTGAAAATTGTGTAAACACGACAGTGACTATTGACATTAATTTACTACAAAAAAAGTAAACATGGAAATGAAAATCTGAAACTCGATTTTATGTATTTAAGAAAACACTGGAGTAGGTTTTTTTTAGAAAATTGGGGTGGGGGAAGGGGAAATCCGATAAAACGTTATAGCGAGACCTCAGAAGACTGTAGGAAAAATTTTGGATCCCGATCTAGAACCATTACTTTTCTACTTGCGGTTTCAAATTTTTAAATTTACAATAAAAATGAAAAAAAATAAGATATAATTATGAAATTTTTTTTCTAGTGCATGATTATTGATCATAATTATATTCATATCTATATATTGTGCCTAAGCACATATATTTGCTAAGATTTCAGAAAACATGAAACAGTTTTTGAGATTTTTTCACTTTTCCAAGTCATTTTACACAACTCTTGAAAAGGTTCAAAATCGTATCTATAATTTTTGCAAGTCATGAAAAACCCTTTTGGAAAGCTGAAAAAAATTCAGCAACAGGTTTCTTACTTCCAAAGTGGATATACCTAATTATGATTAATTAACACGATATTTTTCTTTTCAAAAAAAAAACAGTTTTTTTTTTCAATTTTGAATGCAAATTTTCAAATTTGAAACTCCAGTAGAAAAACGTGATGATTCAAGTTGGGGATCCAAAATTTTTCTTGCAGTGTTTTTAGGTCCTCCTATAACATTTCAACGAACCCCTCTCCAAATAATGATAAAAAAAATATTCAAAAAGACCCACCCTAGTCAACACCCCAAAATTGATTTTTACCATTTTCGAGCCGACTTGGAGCCTCCAGCAAAAATTTATACTTCTCCAGAGTGTGTTTGTAATGAACTTCGATAGCTACAAATTTAATCTGGTCGCATGTTGGACCTTCTGAATCGATTAGGGCAGGAGTACCGTGAATCCGAGGTTACGAGTTGAAAAGAACATTTTTTTCAACGAGCTGGATGGAAAATCTCAATTGAAAAAAAAATCCAAAATCGTCAAATTTTGCAGCAAATCTCTTAAAACGCCATCTATCTCTCAAAGTCACTCCCCCTCTCCCCAAATCGATTGCCAACGTTATCAGACCAATCTAGAGCCTACAGCAAGAGTTAACTTTTCTACAGCAATTTCAAATCGCTCCAAAATGTGTTTAAAATTAACTTTGACAGCTGAGAGAATAATCCTGTCAAAAGTTCGACTTCCTGAATCTATTAGGACAGGTGAAGAATCTCGTAAATCGGAAGTGACGAGTTAAAAAGTGTTATTTTTTACAAGTTGGAATCCTCAAATTAAAAAAAAAATCCAAAATCGTCAATTTTTGCAACAAATTTCTTAAAATTTTTTCTTCCACTCAAAGTGGACTTTCTCTTCTCCAATCGTGGCCTGACTCACAAAAGCGCAGTCTTATGAAATCAGAAACCCAATTGTTTTTGATGCAGCAAGTAAATATTTGAACTAAATTCACTGTTTTCCAGCGTGGGAGAATTATTTGAATTCCTGGAGAAAAGTCGATTTTTGTTGCCAATCGATTCCAGGCCACAAAGGTTGTGGATCAACGTTGAAACGTGGAAAAAGTTTTGTGAAATTGACGATTTTGGAATTTTTTTCAAAATTTGTGATTCCCAACTTGTGAAAAAGCAACAGATTAAATGGAAGAAAATCCAAATTTTTGGAATTTAGATTATATTGATTATTTACGCGTACGTCGCTATTTTGTATCTCAGTTAAACGCGAAAGACGGCCGGAATGATTTCGCCCATCAAGAACCTGAGTGAATAATGAGCAAACAGTAAGCAAGTTAAGGTACATATTATATGTATCATTCCCGACTCATCCATTTAGCAAATCTACGAAGGTTCTTAATCGATAATGAAGGATAATCAAAACTTCAAAGACCTCGTTTGTACCCAATCAAAAACCAAAATATACTTTAAAAACATACGACTGTAATTAAATTTCAAACTAAACGAAACTTATTCACTAGGTACATCTTATTCAACCTGTATCACAGCAATTTTAAGCCAGATTTCGTCAAATTTCGAATAAAATAAATTCGCAACTCACCCTAATCTCACATTACAGGCTATTATAACGCTTTTATCACATAGTTTCCCTCACACATCTCACTAATATATCAATTGTGTTGAAATTTCAGAAGAAAAAAACAGCTTCTCATCATCAGTGTGGATCTACATCACGCTCGGGGTACTTTGCGTAGCAGTCTTCAATGTGTACATATTCTGGTACCGAAAACGAGCAGCCACTTACTCTTTCCAGCCAACAGGAGCAGCTCAACGTTAAAAGCAACACAGCTCAAAATGTTGCAACTCCGAATATGAAAGTACACACTATCGGTGCTCTAAGTATTTCCAAAATGAAAAGGAAAAAAGCTCAACAGAACGACACCGACACGTTAATCGACAATTCGTCGTTTGTGCTTTAACGATAGATACTCTACCTACTAACATTACTCTAATGTATTTATTCGCTATCAAAAAACATAAAAATCACCGAGACCGTTTACCTACTTTTTTGTTCTCTAGGTATTTTTTTCTTCTTTTTCACTCGCGCTTTTATTTCTCTTTACGACCCGACGACGAAACTCGATCGAAAAACCGAACAGAAAAAAAAATTAATATACATTTTGGAACAAAACGAGCCACGAAAGAGAAAGAGAAATAGAAAAAAAAACTGCTTCTTCACTATACCATAGCTAATGTTTGTATTTTCTAATGGTGTTCGATGCCAAAGAACTACCCTCTCGCTTTGCCATCGATACACAACGCAATACGTTTCCGCATTAAATGGCGTATAAAGACATTTGGTTTTTAAATTTCTCTACGTATAACTTTACCTCTCTGTAGCCTTTCTCGTCCCCTCCCTTTCATCCCTCCATCTATCTATATCCGTTTAACGCTCGCGCTTTTATTCGACGCCGTTCGAGTATTTTACCATATCGTTCAAACAATTCTACATCCTGACTTTGGGAAGAGTTCTACGATCGGTATTAGTATCAAAATAGGTACTTAAAAAATGAAAATTTTACTCAAAATTGAGCCAAATTGTGAAGCAGTCCTTCATAAAACAAGTACAGAATGTCTGAACCGATAAAAATGTTGTACGTAGACATCTCGAGTAAACATTTCAGGGGGCATGGCAGGTTTCAAAAATGTAGCCTAACATATTACGTATATAAAAATAATAATTCCAGGCTGGAAAAAATACTCGTACGTTTCAGACCCAATTCCATCAACTCACACACGACAATAATCGTACCAACGACGAATATAAGCACATAAAAAAGAGGATTAAAGAGACCTTAGAGAGCGAAAAAAAAACCAACCCAACCCTTTAAAATATCACCGGTCACTTATGGGTCATTTTGATGGTCAGGTTGCGTCGTACCTGGTTAATTTAGTTACGACACATAGCGGTCACATTTAATAAACGTCGAGACGAGAATAAAGAGAAACGCAAACGCGTCGAGCTTTGGTAAATTTACCCAGCACGCGACACTCGAACGATTTGTCAGGCTTTAGAAATTGTTGAAAATTTTTTTCCTTTCGTTTCTCGACGTCATTCGCCAACACTAATATTTTTTTAATGCGATCATCGTAAAATGCCGAATGCATAAGGCTAACTTTCCAATCCAACTCCGGTAACTTTACCCTGTCGTGTTGTTGAGAGCTTCTTTCCAATTCTGTAGTATCTGCGACGATTTTTTTGCTTTTTATTTTAAATATCACCGCGCGACATTATTTATTTTATTACCGTCGTAATTTCGAGACAAAAAACTTATCGAATATATTATCGAGCTTTCAGAAAAAAAAATTCCGGCAAAATTCGCTCTTCGAAGGCGAAATATAGGCGATGGGTTTTTTCGAAAGGTTGATAAAATATTCGATAAGTTTGTTGACTGGAAATTATCGTACACGAAGAAGAAAATGAAAATGAATAACGATGTTTAAAAAATAACTAGGTAGTTGAGGAGAAAACTGAAAAGAAAGGCAAAATGGTATTTTTGAATTTGGCGAATTAACGAAAATATGTGTAATTGCCTAGGTTACTGAAGTGAACAGGCAATACATCTCGATCTACATTGTTAGAAACTATTCCTTCAACAGATAAAGAAAAAGGTAAATTTTCAAAATCTGCAAATTCAATAATTAAAAATGGGACGTTTCACAACCACGAAGCCCAATTTTTCCAAAAACTCTCCACGATAAGTCGAAAAAAAAGCTGGTTCGCAAGAGGAATTGTGGGGACCATTTCGATATCAGGAAATTTTGTGCCAGATTTCAATGTATTTGGATTGGGAAAGAGGGAATTTGATATTTTTTCAAATCCCAGGTTGCACAATGAGGAGAGAGAGGAGTCAAAAAACCACATTTTCTCAACTCGATATTGACCAAAAAAAGCTAACCATGGTCAAAAAAAGGGTAGTGCACCAGTTACAGTGGCAAATGCTCATTCAAATTATCTAGTCCCTTGCGCAATTGCACCTTCTACTTTTGTTTTTTTATTGGGGGGGGGGGTCATTTTAGCCTTTTCCCCCAAAAATTACCTAAGGTATAAATCTGCAATCAAGCCAAGTGGCAGAATAAAAACCATCAACATAAGTAATCGTGAATAAGGCGTGGTATGATTTCAAAGTTGCGCAAATTCACAAGCCCCCCCCCCTAAAAAAATACTTAACCATTTGAAATGAAATAGATTTGCGACCACTCAAAATGGATTGAGATTCAGCCCTGAATTCAAAAATTACTATATTTCATTTTTGGCCCCAAAGCTGAAATTTTTAGTTTCAGCAGGTAAGTATGGAGATATTGTTACAAAAAACTCCAAAATTCGACATTTGAAGACAAAAATTCAAGTTTCAGAGCCGAAATTGACATTATTATAATTGAATTCGGCACCAAATTCTTGAACTTTTGCGCAGCTCTAGAATGGCGATAACTTTTATGAAGAGTACATGGCAAGAACTAGAGAAGTCCCTTTTTGAACATTTGTGTTACAGCGTTTTCAAATATCAGAATGCTCCAATTTTCTAGTGAATTTGAATTTCATCAAAGCAATGACTGTTACATCACTTAACATCCCATAAACACAACTCGAGGCATAGTAGATAAAAAAAATGAAGAGATTCGCTAGTTACGAGTTAAAAAGTCACTATTTTCGTGAAAAAAAAAATCAGCAAAAAACCGAAAAATTAGTGTTTTGCAACAACTGGAATTTGATAAAAATTGATTATTAAGTAAGATGACATAATGAAAAATTTTCGCATTCTAAAATGGTTAATCATGTTGAAATTTTCTTCCGTTTACCACAGATTTGATCTCGGCTCAATTCTCTCTCCTCCTCTATTTTTTAAACGGACATTTTTATCACAAAAAATTGAATTTTTTAAAAATCTAAACGGACTACATTTTTTTACTCCTCGGTGTGAAATTAATTCAACTCTAAACACATTTTTGAAAATTTTCCACCTGACCAGTCTGGCTTTCTTCGTGAAGTCCTAGAAACAAAACATGGGAATTTCAAATTGCACGAGTAAGTATAAGTATTTTATTAATTTTTTCAATCAACGTTATTGATTATAAAATAAAAAGCTCATTTTATTTGAATATTTATCAGCAGTTTTTTTGTTGGTGGAAGGAGGAAATTGCTACGAGTATGAACCTTTTCCGGCTCTTGATGGCTCTGTTACCAGTTTTCATCATGATCTTCCTTAGAACTGTGTGAAAACCAAAATCTTAATTTTTCCCAATTTTCGTGCATTTGGAAAAATGAGATTCAGGCGAAATGAATCCAAGTCGATGGTATTCCATTCTGGAAAACATCGTCAGAGGCATGTCTTGGAGCCCAATAGGCTACCAGATTCTGATAGAGCCAGAAACAACTCGAATTAGTTGGCTTTTCGCCTCATACAAAACGCTTAACGACTAGACAGGCAACAGTTACTTGAGATCTTGTTAATTAAAAATCATTTATTGAAAGCATCAAGTAAATAAGTTTCATTTTTTTTTTAAATATATCTTTTCAATAAAATGACGACGGATTCTCAACATTTTTCACACATTTTCCAACCAGCTCAAGCGATCAACAATACAAAATAATTTCAACTTGTTGAAAATTTCACACCAAGCTAACGAAAAAAGCCAATGCCACTGAGCAAAAATATAAAAGGAGAGCTGATGCGCTTAATGCATAGTAAGGTATTTTGGGCCAAAATTACAAAATTATGAACTCGATAAAAGAATTAGGTACCACGAGAAAAGTAACAAAACAAGCATACCGTCTCGTTAGAATGAGCCTTATTTATTTCCCATTCAATTGAATTTTTCATACTACATCTTTCAAGGATTATTCAAATTTTCGTCAAAAATTGAGAATTTGAATAATCTTTGAAAAAATATAATATGAAAATTTAAATTGAAAGGGAAAATTAAACATGTCTCTCGGTCAAGCTCGTGGGTCAACATTTTCCTACGATAACGCAGTTTTTGAAAATTTGAAAATTCAATTTTTTGATGTGGGAGCTCAACTACATAGAAAGAGGCAACAAGAATTTCAATGGTGTGATCCTTGCGCTAAGGTTGCAGAGACCACTTTTCATCCAAATCCTTAGGGCCTAGATGTTTCGGGAAGTAAACTACAAGTTTGACAATGTTGCATAAAAAAAAGTAAAGTCATATCTAAAACGCTGAATTAAAATAATACTCAAGTAAGTAGGTAATTTATGTTTTTTTTTAGATACATTTTAAACGAAATTCTGATGATGCATTCAGTATCCTTGGAAATTTTTCAAACAGTCTGAACAACCTAAGCGTCGAGGTGTCAGTTTTTGAAAATTTAAAATTTTACTGTAGGAGCTCAACATTATTGAAAGTGGCAGCAAAAATTTCAATGGTGCGATCCTTGGGCCAAAGGCTACCACTGCCGAGACCACTTTCCATTCAAATCCCTAGATGTTCCGGAGAACAAACGACAGGATTCTATAATACGAATCAGCAACGACGGTGAATTAAAATAAATTCAAGTGCAATTTATGTTTTTTTAGATATACATTTTAAACGAAATTCTGATGATGCATTCAGTATCCTTGAAAATTTCTCAAACAGTCCAAACAATGCAGAATTTTTTCAAATATATCGAAGAGAAAAACTACTAAGCTGATGAAATACGAAAATGAGGCGAGTATAAAATGTGAGTAAGATTCACTCGATACAAGACTATACGAAAAAACATTTCTCAATAGTCTCGAAGGTAGATCCAAGATGCAATCGAACGTGTATATATGTAGGTTGCTCACCATTTAAATTTCCTGGAAAATGAAGGTCCCTATACACAACGAAGAACTACGAAAATGCGTTTTCGTAGTTGCACCAACTTCTGAGCTCACTAAAAAAATTATACCTCAAGTTGGGAATACATTTTTAAAAAATTCGCGATGGGCTCCCTTCATTTTTTTCGTCCACCAATTCTTGATACTTTCAAACCCCTAAATAATCCCAAAATATAAGGAAAACATTTTCTGTGAGACCATAACCTCAAGAGATAGAGAATAATGGGTATATATGCCATATCACTCAAATTGCGGTGGGGGGAGGGCAACTCAACTTTTTTTTGAAATTGTTTCACATCAAACCAACCTTTTGGTTGAGATTTACCAAACTTGGAGAAGGTACAGATGTCACCATCTTACCCTATAAAGGGGGTTTCATGAAAAATACCAAAAAAGTGATGATGGAAAACGAAAAAAAAGTTTCATTGGATTGAAATTGAAGTTCGACGAATAAAATGCAATTAAACCAACAAAGCCTTGGATTTTGACGCTATGGTAAAATGAACAATTAATTTGTCGGTTACTTGTGTCTCATCTTGAACGTTTTGAGCTAGGCTCATTTGACAATTGAGCATACTTTGGGTAGAAAATTTCGAAATTTTTTCGCGAAAATATTTTGGAACTATTTTAGGGCTCTTTTTATGCCAATAAAACTTTTAAAAAATACCCTTTCAAACAATATACCTAGACATCAAATTTACTCACTCATAAATAAATTGATAGCACAATTTCCTGTAATAATCACGAGCTACGTATTGTACGCATAAATTCGTTCCAGTGTAATATTCGTACACTTGGAGTAACAAGGGCTGTGTGACTGTGTGAGTAGTTGTAAGAGATGTTTTAACTCAACATATACATACATGGAGATATAGGTGCGAGTAACGAGGTAGAGATATATATGTACTAAGTATGTATAGGCACAGTAGGTACATCGTGTTAAGCCGGAATTATAAAGTCGTAATTCCAGGTGAGCTTTCTAATATCTCGAAGACAAGTAATTATTATAGAAGGTAGTACGAGTATTCGTATTACCATTGTGATAACCACGTGCGAACATTATGTTACCGAAGCTGTAAGTACGTTATTCGGTTGCCTGGCGAAAATAACCCTTTAAGGAAAAGCTGCTCGGATTTGTCTAACTGAGTGGATTAATGGTAGCTAGATGAATAAGTTACTGTTGGCTGATTAACACACGTATACTCGTAGTAGGTAAAGGTACGAGTATATGCCTCTCTATACACGGATTTCCTCGAAATACGTTACTAGGGAGGTGAAGGGATTGTACGCCACTCTTATGTGTTAGCTTTTCAACATTATGACGATGATTACCTTACATATACCAAATTATTGCAGGTTAGGTTACGTTTTAATGCCTGCGAGAACTTCGTTCTGTGTCGAATGGGAATATTACTAGAAATTTTTACATACTTATTGGTGAAGAGGTATTTTTCTAGGGGCAGGGGGTGTGACACAAAGAAGCAGAGATCGAGCAGAATGTATCGAGAGTGATTTCCTAGAAGGGAAAGTTGCAGGGTTGATGGGAGATTTGATCGACAAGGGAATCTCTCGAGGTGTGATGTGAACCTATGATTCTAACACGGCTACGATTTTGGAAAAGAGGGTCCGAATTCCCCTAACCAAAATTTCAGAAGGCTAAATTAATTTTTCGATTTCAGGCAAAATTTTTAACATTTCAAAATTGACCAGTTTCGACGATTGCTTTTTTGAAAAAAAAAAAATGTATATTTATTCAGCAAAAATGATGGAAATTAGTCCTTAAACAAATAAATATCAACTCCCCGAACCGAATTCCACTGTTTTCAGTCATTCTGGAGCCCCAAACTTATTTTCACTTTCTTTCAACACAGCATATATTGCCAAAAATTGCCATATTTATATATTTTTTCATTTATCAAAAATCGAAAAATCACTTTGAGCTGTTAGAATTTTGGTGATGAGAATTGTAGGCCATATTTTTTTAAAAAATTTCAGTCCCGTTCAAAACGGAGGAGACAAGACACCTCGAAGGGGAAGGTGAAAACCAAAGAGAAGACAGAAGACGATATCAACACTTGGATTTTTTAATGTTTTTCATAGGAAAAATAAAAAAAGGTATCATGCTTCTTATACCTACTCTATTCAGAAATTTCACCAAATTCAAAAAAGTTATTCGCTTAACGTGTTGAGAAAAATTGTAAAAACCTGTTTTTTTTTTTTTAAATTCCTATTTTGAATTCAATTTTGAATTCTTTCAATTTGGAGAGTTGTTTTCTAGTAGTTTCCATCTGTGATTTACCTGATTTACGTGACCGGAACAGAACAAATAGGTGTTCTCTCTGAGCTTTTGTTGATTGCAAAAGAGTTCCTGCTTCATGCTTATCAAGTTGTTACTTTTCAATTTTTTTCAAGTTCCAGTTCGTCCAATTTGAACCTCTTGAGCTCGAATTCACAAACCCACTGGGTTTAAATTGGATAAAGATAGTCAGATATGCATTTCCCTCTTATTATAAACGAGCGACGCATAATTAAATATAAGGGAGGGAGACGAAAATCCACGAATCCCAACATTAACGAGAAACTTGCCACGTAAGAGTTATAAGTTCATTCTTGACGAATTTTGAAAATATAAAAAATTCAAATGAGCCATTACTGCTACCATTTTTTAATTTTTTAATAAAATATGAACCTCTGACATCGAAAAAAAAACAGCCTAAGTGAATTATTTTTTCATTTATAATTTCAACCATCGAGCTCGAAAACTACTAGTTTCATTCAGACTATTCTCGAGCCTCCAGCGAGGTTTCAATTTTTTTTTTTGGGAACCTCCAATTGCTCTGAAAGAGACAAAAATTCATAGCACTTGTAACTTTTGGAAGTCAAGATACTAGTTGAGGAGTTGTGTGAGGCTGTTTTGGCATCACATCAAATCAAAGCACTGATCGAAAGTAAGTTTGTGCATTTCGCTAAAGGGTAGCCGCCCATACTACTCACTATTTTCCTTCGAAAAGGTGCATCTTTAACTAAAAACAAAAAAATTGCGATCTGTTTTCATGCTCATAGCAGCGAATCCAGTCATTCAAATAAGCTCAAGGATGATTGACGATATCCAGCGTTTGATTTTGAATACCTAAATACACCGTGTAGCAGAACAGGTAGTGTAATATGCATTTTGAAAATTGCTTACAAAGGGAAGTATAAGTATCCCAATCGGCACAAAAAATTTTGAACCAGGTACAGAGGAATCGAAAGAGAACCCCAAAATACACCAACATCAAAAATTTTAGGAGCTAGAATTCATTTTTTCGATTTTAGGCGATTTTTAAAAAACTCGTAGGACCTTTTTTCACGATAAAAATCAAATTTTGTGATGGGAAGTTATTTCGTATCAAGTACTCAAAATGCTTTACTGCATCAGCACACAAATAAGTCCATCTTGATACGCATCAAATCGAAACTACCATAAATGAAGAAATTGGACCGATACGCGGCTTCATTGACCACGAAGCAAGTAAGTAATCCTTATGCATTTTGTTTTTGTATTTTAATATTATAATAATAGCGTAAATATAAGACGTTAAAAGATTAGAGAACGTGAACTGCATTTGTACGAAAAATTCCTCCCAATGTACCCTCACTGTCCACAGCAACTAAACCTATGATCATCCCTTCCCCATCTGTCGATCCTTCACAAGAGCTATCCTACTCAGAAGAATAAATTCGACCAATATAAAACTAATCGGTCAATTCAACCATCTAATGCATACTTTTCAGCTTTCAACATCACCATTGTAATTTTTACTCTATCATAAAGTTGAAAAAGCCACATACCAACAACGACAGGTATCTGTACTGTACCTACCAGTCTGCAAAAACCTTCACCTCCTCCCTGTGCAATCGCTAAAGCTGCGTACACAGTTAGACGAGTCAATTTATTAAACGTCACAAATAACGTGTTCATTATTTTGCTACGTTGGTGTTAATTTTAAAAACGTCATGAAAACTTTTACACACCAGCATGCAGTATATAACTGTCCCTTCCCATCCCTATTCTATCAGCTCAACGTAGCAAAGAGTTTCGCTACATATTGTAGTATTTTTTTTTCGACATGGGGTATAAAATATAGGACACACTGGAAAACAAAATATACACCGTATATATGGGGTAACTAACTACCTACTCGACGTTAATTTAACCCAAATGGAGGACCGTGTTGGAAACGGTAACGGTAGATGTTTTAACGTTGTTAATTAAACGTGGACAATTGGCGAGCTCGTTTCAACTTTTACGTTTTGTTGTGACGACAAAAAAAAACAAGCATTTGGCGAAAATGAAATAAAAATCAGAATACCCGCAGTCCCGCACAGATATGGCATTAAATAACGAATGTATCATACATAGCATCAAGTATATGTTACATTTATTCAATGCATTGCAAACCAATCCAGAACGCAGATGACAAAAGTGCATCTCAAAGATCGCCCATTCAATATGGGGAATTGGGGATTCCTGTAAGTGAAATTCACAGAGCAGTTTCAGGCTAACTAAACTCCGTTACGGATACACACACCGACATTTTTCACATCTTGTAAGTAAATTAATTTTTTTATTCAGCCTCGCCCTCTCCTCCATCAAGTCGACAAATGTGAGTGTGTCAACTTTGAGCTTACCATTTTATTCGCCAATCTGGTTCTGGTGAAGTTCTAACATGAGCCATGTTCCAGACTTGATACCTACGCTTTGAGAAGAGATCAAAATCTCGACCAAAAAAAATCGTATATCCCGATAGTGAAACATTGCAAAAAAAATCTCAATAAAAAATGACTGAAATGTATCTTCCTAACAAACTTCCTCTCCTACATACCGAATGACACATATTGAATACCCCAACACCAGCTACCTTCACATTAACCTCCTCAACGACTCAATTAATAAGTAAGTAACTAAATAACCACCCCATGAAACATATTCACAATCGTCAAAAGCTCAAAAAAAAGTTCAAATCGACGTCGTCATCGTCCACACATTAGCATTGCGTTAGCAGCAGCGAGCACGGTCAAGAAACATGCTAATTTTTACCAGGCACCATTTTTAAAAGCTGTCATCGTCGATGACCGATAAAAAGCAAAAAAATACTCGCGACGCGAATTAAGTTGGTAAAAAATCGTACGAGGTTGACGTTTAAAGCGGGGACACGTCAGCAGCGAGTAAGAAGTAGGTAGAGGGGTCATGCTATAAGGAAAACTTGCACAGTACACAGTACACAAGTTACCGATAGCGTCGGTAAATACACAGCCACGTACTTTCAATTTTGAAAGGTGATTCGTCTTATACGAGGGCTGGTCAAATGGTCAACCGGAGTGGTAAGAGTGGCGATCAAAGTAGACGATATAATTATCAGGTGGGTTAAACTCGAAGTTACCTACGTATGGCCTTTTGCATTTGCAACTTGCGATTCGAGAGTAGCCCAGCGCTAGCTCGAAATAATTTTATTATTTCTTTTTCAACATTTTCAATTATTATTATGATAATTTTCAAAACTTTTCACCTGAGTTGCGTTGGGGTAAGTTGAAATTTCTGACATTTTAGAGCAAGAAGCATCAATATTACCAGATTATATAACGCAAAAATATTTGCCTAAATGAAAAAAGATTACTTAACACAACGTTTGGTTACCTATAGAAGCAGTAAGTGAATATTTTTTTTCAGTGACATTTTGAGGGCGCGATTATCTTTACAGCAGAATAGGGGGTAAATGAGACTAATACTAAGCTGCATCGAAGGGAGGAGAGTGTATCTTGGATTTCGAAGAAAATTGGCGAGCAAGTCTGCCTCGAGTGAGACACTACTTTGAGCTTCATAGCCGTACAAAGGACTGAGCTAAAGCGTCTCAAAGTACATATGTACATCGTTTACTGATTCAGTATTATCCTCCAAAATTAATCATTTATAGTTAAGTATGCGCTGATAAACCACGTACTCCAAAACCAGGAAGGAAAAGGATAAAAAATTCCACTTTTCAAAAAAAAAATCGTGTTTATAATAAATTTTTCGTGATGACAATCTCCCCTCCCCCACGACCAATCCTTAAAAAAAATTCAAATTTAGTCTTCTATAAACCTCCCTGACTCGTTGAGTTTAAAATTTGGCACATGCAAGTGATTAAAGGTCCAATTTTCAACGATTAAAAATCGCACTGACAGGGGAAAGCATCCCAACCGGCGCAAATTTTTTGAACCGGACAGAGAGGAATCGATAAAGGAGCCTAAAGTACATATTAAGCCCAAACTTCAGGAGCTGAAATTGATTTTCCAATTTTTAGCGACTTTTCAAAATTTTAATTTTGGACAAACATGAGAACAAATCCAAATTTCACCAAAATTATCCGGAAAGCTGAAACTTGGTTTATACCCTACTTTCGACCTATCTAATCGACTGGTAGTGTGGTTTCAATCGATTCTGGAGCCTCCAGCGAATAATCCGAATCTCCAAAAAAATATTATTATAGGTACATACAATTATGTCATGTAGGGTTGATTGCAAAAAAATCCATAGAATGTTGATTAAATTCAGCGGAAACTTTCATTTTGATTTGAAAGCCACTCAGAAAAAGGTTTCAGTGAAGTGCCCTTGGAAGAAAGTCATGGGTCCTGAAACTGAAAGCACATTTGAAAAATTGCTTTAGCCACTTCCTCGACCTGTTTTGAGAAAAATGTCCCAGTTCCAAAAGGTACTCAGTATTTGAGATTCTACGTTCACCTAGGTCATTATACCATCACAATCTAAGACCACTTTTAGAGTTCTACTGAGCAATTGGAAATTTAAAAATCGCTCACTTGAAAATAAATTCGGGTTTTGAAAATTTTTTTCTCCTCAAATATTTTGCATTAATTAAGCAAAAACACGGAGAGATGTCGTTTCTGAAAATGGCAAAACGTTTTTGAATGCAGTGGTGCCAATTTTTTTGCCATTATTGCCCATTTCATACTCGATGTTCAGTTCAACTAATGCCAAATACGTATGTATTTGAAAAGTAAAGATTTTTAAATCACGAATTTACCCAAAAAATAAGCGATTTGCAAATTTTCAACCTCTCGGTAGAACCCTAAAAGTGGTCTTGAATTTTGATGACAATTGTCTACACGATGCAGGATCTCAAGTATCATTTTAAAACCGGTTTCATTTTTCCCAAAACAGGTTTAGGTAGGGGTTAGAGCGAAAAAACACGATTTTTTCGAGAAAAAAAACTCTCGCTCTGAGGATTGAGGAGTCGCATCTTTTCAGAATCACCTCCAGAGCTGAAATTATTTGGAGTGACTTTCAACACAAAATGAAGTTCTCTGCTGAATTACCAGTAAACGTGCACAATCTGCATTCCATCTTGCATGCTTCACTTAGCAGCTTGGAAAAGAAATGAACGAAATGCTTACACGATTCAACCATCCAACGCGTCCCTTCTACTTCTACATCAACGAAACAGTGAATCATTCAACAACCACTCAAGGGCGAGCATTCGACAAGCCATCAGTTATTTGCTGATTGCAAGATAGTTTTTGCATTGTCGAAAAGAGGGTACCTACAAACCAAATTTCAACTATCAAGTCAATTTGGTGAAATCATGATTTTCCCCCTCATTTTTGGCTCAAAATTGGATTTTTACCCACGTGAAAATTCGCCAAAAATTGAAAAAAGAATTTCAACTCATGAAATTTAGACTAGTGGTGTATTTTGGGATCCTGTATCAATCCCCTATAGCCAGGTTCAAAAATTGTTGTGTCGGTTGGGATACTTCCCTCGAGAGGAAAACCACAAACGGATTGATTTTTCAACAAGTTGAGATATCATAATCGCCACACTTTTCACAAGCATTTCGATCAAATTGTTCAAAATTCAGGTCCAGTTTTTTGGTTGAAATTATCTCAAAAACATACTAAAATGAGTTTACAGAATACAAATTTCAAAAAATTCTACCGAAAAGATAGCGAAAAATGAATTTTGAAGGGACATTTTAATCGACTGAGAACGACTTCTAGCGCTAGTTTTCAGTTTGCTCAAAGTTAAATCTTACAGGATTACCAATTTGGACGTTGTCATTAACTTCTTATTGCAACAAGGGTACTTAACTACTCGTTAAGGTATAAATGAAATTCAAGTAAGTAACCATTTTCAACCAGAGTTCTACAAGAGGTATCTAGTAAGATACGAGTTTACAATGGTAGAAAAGTGGCATAAACTCTATAAAATTGCTGACAGAAAACTAAAAAAAACCGGCACCGAATTTTAAACTCACTAGATCACGTTAAGAAACTCAAGTGGCATTTTTATAGGGGAGATGACCTAAGTATAGCAGGAGCTGCGTCTAAAACTGAGAGGAGGGAATTCTCGTGCATTCAGAGAATTGGTACATAATTGAAAAGATTTGGAGAAAGAAAAAAATTAATTTCAAAATGCATGTGGTCGAATGAGAAAATAAGGTACACCCAATCCCATATCTGAATGAAGAAGGGAACAAGTATAAAATGTTCACTTTGCTTCAGAATGATTTGGCTACCAATTATTCCAAAATATTTATTCATTTTTAAAAATTTCAAAGGTACTTTTCATGTCCAACATCTGACTTACGAGTATTTTAATATCTACATTTTCTAACCATGGTCTTCCCATCCACTAAAGTTATACGGTTTTATGAAATGAAGAACTTTTTTTAGTGCTTGTCACGATCTGAATACTGAAAATAAATTTTTAAAATTTCATTATTTTATTCATAATTCTTCTCAGATTTAAAGACAACATTACAAAACAAAAAAAACGAGAGCCAAAAAAACCAAAGATTCGATCAGACAGCGACACCAGTAAGTTACTTTTTTCACTTTCGTCAGTTTTTTTGCCCACTTTTTTCATTTAATATACTTTGGTCATGCAAATGGTACATAAATTCAGTCGGCAAACCGTTGTTTGTAGTATGTGGAAAAAGCACAGCCTACTCACCGCCTAACCCTCGCAGCGTATGTTTTTTCCTCACTTCGATTCGCGTTTTCGCACCCGGGGTGTTTTTTTTCCTACCTCGTGTATATTTATAATGTATTTAAAATTAATTTCATTTCATGTAACGGCCTAATTGTGTATATACGAGGCAGGTTCAGTTTACAATTTATCAGACTAACGCGACGACCGTCTCGTTTTTCAAAATTAATCTAAACGTTGTCACCAGAGATTGTAATAATTTTCACCGTCATGATTTATGGATATAATACGCGAACGGGATGCACACGCGTACCTAATACGACGAATACGTTACGTATATAGCCTATGTGTATATTTACGTATAGGTACAGAGTACGCGTACCAGCTGTTGCTTATTATATCAAAACGTATATGAGGATTCGATTAATTTACGTCTTCGTCTCCCCCCTCAATCTGATTTGGTCTGTCTCTTTTTAACCATCTCTTGAGCAGTGACAAAAGGTGTAAAAAAATAATCGCATTTAGAAAAATATCATTGTTCATCTTTTTTGAATTTTGGTATGAGTAACTAGTAAGTAATAAAAATTTAATATCAGACCAGCTTCGAATACTTGAGGAATTTCGCCTGTTTTTCACCCTTCACCTCAAGAGTATTTCCATTCTCATAGAATTGACCGTTTCCTGCCATCATTCAATAATACCTTCATTATTTTGAGCTGGACATCACACAGGAAAATTTCCAGCTCCGGATCTCGTACTTCTGGAGAGAATAGAGAGGTACTCAAAAAAAGGGTATTTTTTGACAAAATCTGAGATGTTTTTCACAGTAGCCCTACTCAACCTCATACGGGAGAAATTGCCCCGTTTCAAAAGAGAATATTTGAGGATTCTGCGTCAACTGTGGCCATTGCAATCAAAATCCAAGACAACTCTTGAAATTACACTGAGTGGTTGAAAATGTACAAATGTTCTCTATATTAAAATACGTACATATTCGTAGCTCCAATGAGAAGTATTTGTTTACTTATTGAAAAAACATGCCTTGGAAAAATCATAATAACAATTACAATTGAATCTTTGGGAACTTGCACCGAGAAAGATTTATTTCAAATTGATCGCTTCAACTTTGACTGAAATGCAGGAACAGAAGTCTAACATCCATGGAAATGGTTTATTTTTGGGTAAATTCGTAATCAGAATGTTTTTTCCCCCGCATACGATTTTCGCATTAATTAGGCCGAAACATGAAAATTATGTCAGTTCTGCATTTGGAGAAATTTTTTGGAAGGCAGTGACGGCGATTCTTTGGTCATTATTTCCACTTTCAAAAAATCGAGAAAAACTGCCAAAAACGTATCAAATTTTGTCAGATTTTTGAAACTGGCTGTAATGACTGGAAAATTGGCACCACTGCATTTAAAAATATTTCTAGTGGTACACAACTGACAATTTTCCGATGATCTCGCCGGAATTTCTAGAGAAAGGGCAGCGAGAAAATTGGTCTTCACTCTTCGTCCTTCAATTTCCGCGACGATGCGATGGAACTTTGATCATACCTCAACAACAATACAACTGTCCAGTGTTATAGCTGAACCAATAATTATATGGTTAAACTCATGTAAAAAGTAGGTCATTTTTTTCATTTTTTTTTCAATGGAATCCAGCACACAATTAGGTATGGTTAAATATACACGAGAGAGAGAAAGGTCCATGTAGAGAACCACCTCGTCAAATTGGAAGACGTCCAGTCAGCTCTTTACCGAGCAGACCTAATTTCCATTGAAGAAAACGTAAACTTTCGTTTAGAAATCTGGAGTTTCAAATATAGGTACAAAACATACAAATTCTTATGCCCACCCCCTCCCCATAGCAAGAACTTGCAAGTTTGAAAATTAAAAATTTCATCAATTGTTTTGAAACAATTTTTTTAAATCCAATTGATATTCTGATGTATATTATATCGCACACCTACTTATCGTATAAAAATGTAAATTAATGACTGAAATGTCAAATTATATTATCATTTCAAAGAGGTAATAAAAAAAATTATATTACCAACGTGTAAGAAAGGACCTACCTACCATTTTAAGATCTCCCGAACTTGAAAAAAATTCAACTTCAAATGAACCATTACCATTATTACGTATGACAAGCATATGAACATAAACAGCGAATAATGTGTAAGACGATTTTCTATTTTCAGATTTTAGTGGCTCATTTCTTCTCTTATCCCTTCAATTTTATTTTGTTGCTCAAGGCTAATACCTCTCTGAACAACATACTGAAAGTCCCTACCCCTAGGTGATGAGCGTTTCCTCGGAGGAGAATGAGACCTCCACCAGAATCGAGGGGTTTTCACTTTTTCTCCTGGAAATCGGTACAGCCTACGAGAAAATAGTACACGGAAAAAAAATTAATAAAAATTACCATTTCAGTATAGTAACCGGATCCCATTCAAAAATAATAGTGATTTTTACTCAGCCAAAAAATACATTTTACCTATAGAATTAGTTAACATTTATTACTCTCATAGTAAAATTTACTAATCTCATAGTAAAAATCACAATATTTTTGAATGGGATCCGGTTACTGTTTGAAATAATAAAAATTATCCATAATTTTTTTTCCCGAGTAATTACAAAAATTGTTCAGCATAACATTTGCGACAAACAAATTTTCATCACTTTTCGTGGGATGAATTGTTGCAGAGGTATGTAGATGTCATTGTACTTGTATGTTGAGGACTATTCAATTCCAATAAAAAAGTGTATTGGAAGAATTCGACCAAAATTATCGTGAAAAGTGTGGTGATCGAGGTATTTTCATACACAGCACGAATCTGGAAATTATTTTTTTGAAATAGAATTTTTAATAGTCAAAAAGTGCAACCAAACTATACATATAAACTGAATATTGGTTGGATTTTTGCCATTATCGGCTTTCGCGCATTCGAATAATTCACTAAAACTAAGCCATATCAGCTAATCGCTGATTCAGCTGATTGCAAAATAGTTTTTGCATAAGTTCACATATTTTGATTTTTAAAATGCAAAATTCGTGATCGTAAATGACCACATCAGCCCCCTATAAAATTTTGATTTGTTGTAGATGGATTGATTTTACACGTTCTGAAAAAATGATTCGAGGAAAAGGAAAGTAGGTAATTGTGTAGGGCATGATGTGTTGGACCCCGCAACCAACACCATGGTAACTTATATTTTCAGATTGCCTCCACCGCCGTTCAGATGGTCGGACGATTCAACTTCATTATTAATTTTTCTGTTTGAGAAATACAACGAAGTAATAAAAATAAAGAAGGTTATGTGGCAGAAGATTGTGGAGGAGATTTCGAAGGTGATTGGTAAAAATGTAGACGCAGCTTCTGTTAAAAACAGGTGGTTTATCATCAACAAACCGTACAAAGATGCAAAAGATAATAATCGAAAAACTGGTCGCGCCCCAAAAAGAGCAAAATTTCAGGCGTAAGTGAACAATTTAATATTTTAAATTCAATTTCAACTGATAGGTAGCTCTGTTTTATATGATAGGTATGAACGTTTTACCTGATAGGCAGTAATGTGTAATTCTTATTATTTTATTTGCAGTGAACTCGACAAAGCAACGGCCAAAAAAAAACAATAAACCCAATAGCCATCTCCGGTCGTTCAGGATTGACAATAACCCCATCACCTGCTGTATCAAGTACTTTGAGTAGTTACAGTACTACAAGTATGTAGTTTAAGTACTACAAGTAGCAGTTCAAGTTTTTCTACCACTCCTATACCGCCTTCTGCTACAGTATTTACTGATGATGATAGCAAGTATGAATACCTATCAAGAAAATTTGTAGATTTATTCATTCAAGTAGGTGTATTTGTGCACATAAATTTTTTTTCTTTGCAGTGCAGCCGATGATCCTGGTATCCCTGGTGAACAGTAACCAACACCTGTTACTAGTACTACTAAAAAAGAAAAAAAACGTGCTCCATCCGGGACTGTAGTAATGCAGGATTTGGTCGAGAAAGTTTCTCACATCTCTGATAAAAATGATGAACGTTATGAAGAGCAGAAAGCTATGGAGGCGGACAAGTTGACGGCATATAAAAGAGACATCGCACATGCCCAGAAGTACTGGGAAATGAATTTCGAATTTGAAAAAAAAGCATTGGAAATGCGTTTTCGTGTTGAATTAAAGCGTAAAAATGTCTCGATTTCTCAATCAAATAGCAGCGACGAAAATTTATTCGAATTAAATTTTTTGTTGATGTGCTGATGTATGTGATAGGCTAATTCTGTTACTATTAGGATTAAGCATGTTCTGTGATTTATCACTCAATATTTATTTGCATATCATAACAAAAAAATTGAGATAAAATAGTAACTTATTTCAATTATTTAGAATAGGTACTCAAATTACCTACATTTTTGTTGTTTGATACTGTTAGAATTAATTTATTCTGTGATTTATCACAAATATTTATTTACATAGCATTAAGAAAAATAAGTAAAAAGATACCTAATGTGTATTTGAACAAATTGATTAATATATTTATTCAAAAATTATTTTCAAAAAATTATAACTAAGGCTTTTTTATAATGACCGTAATTTTTCACTTTTTTTCACGACAAAATTTCAAAATGCTTTCTTATGGAAAAGTAAATACTTACTTACTTTGCAGAAAAAAAGCACTTTGAAATTTGGCCTTGGAAAAAAAACGAGAAATTTTAGGGTCATTATAAAAAGTCCTATAGTAAAATTTTAGTGAAAATAAAAATGTACCTACTCATTTTAACAACTTAACCAAAGCCAACCTAACATTACACACTTATTCAACATTATTAACAAAGTATTCAATAACTGACAAGATAACATGTTTGGTTTGAGTTTGAAATGCAATGTAAACAAAACAAAACGAAAACAGCCAACAATTTTTCAATCATTTTGAACTGCTATTCGCTGATTGGCTATAAGTTGAAAAGACGTTTTTTTTTACTCAGATGCCTACAGCTGAAAAAAGGCATCAATTTTAACAGTTTATTTGCATTTGCAACTGTCAAAAATTCGATTTGAGTACGCTGGAGAAAGTATAAAATCTATTTAAAAAGAGAACACACAACACTTTTCACAGTAATTTTGGTCGAATTCTTCAAATTCGCTTTTTTATAGGAATTGAACAGTCCTCAATATTCAATCACATCTATCTCAGCAATAATTCATCGTGCACAAAAAATGATGAGAACTTTTCTATTACAAAATTTTATGTCTTAAGCCTGGTACACATGATCCAATATATTTGACAAACTCGATTTGTCAAATAAAATTGAATTTAATCAAACATATTTGGTTGTGTGGACGCTCTGATGATGTCTTTCTCAAATTTTTAACGTTTTATTGATCGGAGACACCATAGACACCAACTCTGAAAATAATTCTGAAAATATAAATAATTTCCATTTTCAGAATTGGTGTCATCGATCAACAAAACGTTGAAAATTTGAAAAAAAAAACTTAGATTATCAGAGCGTTTACATGATCTAATATATTTGACTTTCCATGCAACCAAATATATTTGATTAAATTCAATTTGATTTGACAAATCGAGTTTGTCAAATATATTGGATCATGTGTACCACGCTTTACAAAACAGTCCGTTTTAACTGATAAGAAAATCAAAAACTGTCGGCCATTTGCAATTAGCAACCATGCTACTATCTATTTGTTACGGCTTGAACGCTTTTATGTCTATGTTTTATGAGGAACCATTGTAAATTAAAATGAGTTTACCACACATGATAGTTGAATTGGAAAACGAGATAAGAATTTACCAGTACGCAAAAGCGCATCTACGTTGACACTCTGGCCGCCCTGGAAGAAGCACCATTCAACTCATACATAGAATTTGTTGCTAAATTAACGGGGCGGTGCGATGTGGGAACAGGTTCATGTGAAATGGAAGGTAAATTTTATAAGAGCTGTGGAAAAAAAATTTTTCGTTTTCTAAAGGTGATTGATGCGAGGGAAGAATTGGACAAAGTACTCAATGAAATCCAATTTTACACAGCCAGAATTCCTACTCCCGCAGCGTTCAAAATAACAAAGAAGGAGAATCCAAACACAGGGTTCATTCGGCTGAAAAAACAACTTTTTAAAAACTATTTCTCTCTAGGAGTTGTATTTTCAGAGAAAAACATGAAAACTCGACTTTCAGTAAGTTATTTAGGTAGGTATTCCCTGCAGTTTAAAAAAAGTACCCCCTGTTAGGATTTTTTTTCGGTCAAAATGACTAAATTGACTGGGCTAAAAGAAATTTCGGGAAGAGCTGTCAACAGGATTGTTCCTTATTGGGTTATTGGTGTGGTGTACTTGGTTGGGTAATCGTATAAAGGCTGGTACACACGATCCAATATATTTGACAAACCGATAAAATTTATCAAAATATATTTGGTTGCATGGAAAGTCAAATATATAAGATCATGTAAACGCTCTGATAATCTAAGTTTTTTTTTCAAATTTTCAACGTTTTGTTGATCGATGACACCAATTCTGAAAATAGAAATTATTTATATTTTCAGAATTATTTTCAGAGTTGTGTCTATGGTGTCTCCGATCAACAAAACGCTAAAAATTTGAGAAAGACATCATCAGAGCGTCCACACAACCGAGTATGTTTGATTAAATTCAATTTGATTTGACAAATCGAGTTTGTCAAATATATTGGATCATGTGTACGCTCCTTTAGGCCGAAGCCACCTTTGGCCTGCTCAAACCCCAAAACTAGAGGTGCCCTCGTGAGACTGAGAACGAAGGAGGGCCCCCAGGGTGGGTAAAACGATTAATCCCCCCAACAGAGCCTATGATATTTCCTCCAGCTTTTTTGACTTACTCATTCAGCATAAGTGACATTTCACTGATCCAAAATTAATCGACCATCTGTTCTAAAAATGTTACTCTCGCTTAGGAGAAATTTACAAAAAAATGTTGAGCAGAATCCATAAATATTTCAACTCAAGTCGAGTTGATCAAATTGTGAAATTATTTTTCCCGACTCGGTCCTTCAGGTACACCTTGTATCTTTCGAAATACATACATTTTACTCCTAAAAATAAGAAACAAGGTTCCACCATTTCAAACACTCTACTAAAACCCAATTCGACCAAACTGAAAAATCTCAAGTAAAATGAATTCGAGTATTTAAGAGTACGTCGATTCTCACCCCTCATCTCACCCTCACTTCCACACGCACAATAAACGCTCTACGACGAATAGCTGTCATAACGTAATCAATCACTTTTCTGCCGATAATAATCGCCTCCTGGTCGGGTGCGACGAAGAGGAGAACGAGGAAACACGAGCACTGGCAGCGTCGTCGTCGTTTAAGCATAAAGTACCACCAGTACGAATACCAACAACAAACCCAAGCATCATCGCACATCGTCGAAGGCGACGATGTAAAAAATACCTTTTTTCACGCCTTTCTGCTAAGATTAATAATTAATTAGATTTAGAAAAGCGGCATCCCGCGCCCGCAATGTTCCCGGAGCTGGGATGGCGGTTTATTGGCGTTGAATGTATAGCTCTCGGGCGACGACGACGACGTTGAAAGAGCAAGAGTTAAGACGTGAGCGAAGGGGGCGAGAGGTAAAACAATATATCCTTTTTCAGTTTACGTGTAATGGTATTTGCCCAACTAAGGGAAATTGTACGAGCCTCCTGCCGAGTCGATAATGAAATATATACCTAATGAAGGCGCGTATATAGCCTACCTCTACACGATGAAAGGAATTAATTAATGTACATTGACAACAGAAAGCAACCGAACTAAGTTCATCAACAAGCGACCCAATGAGAGAGAAAGAGACACACTGAGAGGTACAAACACCCTACCCCCTCCTCCAAAGACGTACGCACGCTCCCACAACTTTCAAATACATAGTTCGCTCTTGCCGCGTGTCTTCGTGTATACATAATGGTTTTGTACAAACACCCTTCCTCGTGCCCGATCCACATACTATAAACCACCCTATTGATATCGTTAACCAAACCATAGAGGTCCGCGTACCTATATCTTGATAAAGATTTACAAATTCTTCTCGAGTAAATATTATTACGCTTTTATGCAAACTCATACCAGATCACACAAAGCCGAACAAGAGGGGAGAAAGGGGGGAACCATCGGACCCCTATGTAGTAATTTTTTCAACCCCGAGTCCAGATTACGTGTAGGTGGTAATTGAAGATGATGATGGAGCTGGTGGTAGACCTATTGGAGATTGCTTCGTCATGCCGAATAAACACTTCCACCAACTTGGGGGATGATGCGATGCTTTCTTCCTCGCACCATAACTACGTCGTAATTCGAAGAATCGACCCCTCCTTGCCCCCCTCCTCGTATCCTTTCTGGTATCATAACCGTGTAGTCACGCAGACTGTTGTGTTTTTTTGGCCAGCACCTCCCTTCTATTGACGAGAAAGCGTCGAAAAATGATTTATATCTCTTTGGCCTCTTTTTCAAAGGGTGCATCAGGGTAGAATTTTCGATTAGACATTTTTTTTTTCGCTTTTTGTCTAAACCGAAGCTGTGATTAAATAAAGAAAATATTCATAAAGGGTGAAAAAAAATTCACAAAATGACGTAGAAAAGAACGAGACCCTGAAAACTTTCAAAATTGGAAAATATGAGCTAAAAGAAAAGATGTTAATCAGTCGATAGAAATTTCATACGTATGTACGATTTATAATAGAAATAGTCGAAATAGATATAGGATACCATAAAGATATTAATACGTACGTGACTGTCCAGACAACGAGAAAGAAAAATAGCTGGTGTGAAATTTATCGCACAACGAACCCGAGTTAATAGCGCGACTGGTACGTAGTAATTTGGAAATTACAAGTTAACCAGCTCATTTCCGCCTAACAATGCTCGTGCAACAAAAGAAAATTTGGAAAATCACCAATTTCGTTTAAGGCCCGTGTAGCTCGGTTATAGTACGATATACGGGTGGTAAAGGAGTCGATGTCGAATCGGCGTGTTTCATTTGTACGGTTCATACTGCACAAGCACGGGCAGACAGAGCAGCAGATTTGATAAACTATAAGTAATTTGGCGTATATAAATGTGCAGTGTGGGATGGTTTTGGTGATATTTTACGCGGATTTTTCCCCCTTAAGTATTCTTTCCTCCGTGGGGATATTACGAAGTTTGGTGAGGGGATTTCGAGGAATACCAGCAGCATATTTGAGCGAGTGAGAAATTTTTTCAACATGTGAGACGACCTTTCCGCAATTCACGAAAGAAAAAGCATTTTTTTTTTGAGTAAGTAACTGTTTTCCATTTTTGTGGAATGATTCCTTAATGTCGTAGTAAAATTGAATTTACTATAAATAGTTGAAGAATTATTTCTAAAACAAATCTTCTTTTATTTTTGCAGAAAGCACTACTGTGTGTTGTAGAATGATCCCCAGACACAGGTGGATTATTCTACAACACTGTAATAACCATTATCACACTGTTGAAAGGATAAAATCACACTGTAATGATCAGGAAAGAGATTGGCGCGATTCTGTGATCGAAATTTTGGATTCTATGAGACCTAAAACATCAACACCACGTCAAAGAAGAAAAAAAGTCAATGTAAGACCTGGTAAATCAGTTTCTCTCAGAGATTTTGAAAACGAATAATCTGAGGAAGACGCAGATGATCCGTCGTCTTGTTCATGACTATCTTCCGCCATGACCTGATCAATTTTTCTTTACTCATATATGTATTTGTGATATATTTACAAAATATACACCTTACAAGATACACACAGAAAGTACAATTGAATTATACTTTCCTTTTTTGCCACTGTTAAGAATTTTATTCGAAGAAGACTCTTTATTTTGTGATTTCAATTGTATTATCTTCATAATGACGTTCAATTATAAAATTGTTTTATTTTTTGAATAAAATTATTCAAAGGTGTAATTTATTGCTTTTTTAGTGTAAAAAATGTCAACATTGCGAGTTAGGGCAGCTGCCCAGGTCCTCATGGAGGACCACGTTGTAAGTAATATTCCGGATAAACCTCCGGACCCCCCCACGCCGGGTCCCTCAGGCTCAAATGAGCAACCTATGAGGCCAAATAGTCTCCCTCTTAACACAAACAGTGATGTAAGTGATATTTATAGGTACCTACCTCAGAAAAGAGTAGGAATTGAAAAAAGAGTTGGTGAATTATGATGATTGACGATTTTTTTAGTTACATTTGTGTCCGACTTCAATTCTGATGCATTTCAAGTCGAATTTAGACTGAAAAAAAAACCATGTCCGACTTCGTCCCATACAGGGAAAAGGGGGTATAAAGTCGGACAACCTTAAAACAAAAATAAAAAATTCTCAGTGTCCCCGAAAAATTTTAAAAAAAATGATTTCTGCGGCCAAAATAATTATAGCTCTGGAGCATGAGCTGTGAACCACCATTCCAAAATAATTCTATAAGCCGCTAGTTCCGGAAAATTTAATAAAATCGTGCGACTTCACCCCACTCTACAGTAGTAAGTAAATTTCATTTTTTTTATTTTTTTGTTTCAGATGGAAAATTGTGAGACGGAAGGCGAGGTAGAACCATTCCGCTCTACATTTTTATTTCTACCCTGCTGAAAATTGTTCAACTTATCGGTTTTGTTTTCAGCCATCGATCAACAAATCGCCGATGAAGAAGTAGAAATATTAGGGTCCATAGGACGTGGTACATGCGAACAAGAAAAATTGAGGTATTCACGTCAACGATCAGGCGTTTGGCGTTATATGGAACTCAATGCTGATTCAACAGAAGTCACGTGCACCAAGTGCCCTACAGTTTTGAAGTACTCTGGATCTACATCGAGGTGATTTTGGTGGAGAATAATATACCGAAAGGAGCAACAATCAATGGCAATTCTTACCAAAACACTTACAGAGACTCCTTGCTCCGAAAGTGCTTTCTTACAGGACAATGTGAAGCCTCATACCGCTCTTCAAACCGTCCAGCTGATCGAAAGTTTCAAATGAGAGGTATTTCCACACCACCCCCCCCCTACTCACCTGACCGCGCACCAAGCGACTACCATCTATTTCCGTTACTGGAAAGACTTTTGCAAAGGGAAAAATTCAGCACGAATGACGAGCTTCAAAACACGATCTCACAGTATACTTCAGAAACTAGCCCTCATCGTTTTACGCAGAAGGTATTTCAAAGTTGCAAACCAGGTACGAAAAGTGCTTCCAGCGGAGATGATGATTATGTAGAAAAATTAAAAAACTCAAAATCTAAATACGAGTAAATTTGCAAAAAAAATTTGCGTAAGTATGTCAATTATTTCTCGTTTTATAGCAAAACAAGCATTACTTTTGGAACCCCCCTCGTAATTGGGCTTTCGGACTTGTAAGGGAACAGGATACCATCACCAATTATCATCTCACTGGAAAGCAAATTCTCATCAAAACGCATTGTATGTACTTGAACGAATAAAACTATTACGGTTTTTGTCATTTTTCTCGAAAAAGAACAAGTCGAGGCGAATTTTTATGCATACGTGAATTGAAGGTATTAAAATTTCCTATCGATTGGAGCACAGTTTTGTGAATTTCACACAATGATGGAGATTTCATTAAGATTTTCATTTCTGGATTTTTGTGTACGTCAAGTTTGAATAAAAATTACCTGAAATTTCAAGTGAAACCATTGATGTAATAATAATAACGTAAAATATTCAGCCATATTAAAGGGAATAAATATTCTGAATATTTTAAATCAATAAAAGATCTACAGTTTCGCTCGAAATTCAGAGCAATTTTCATCTAATGTGAGCGTACACTGGATCCAATAGGGGGAATGTTAGGTAAAACTTTCATCATTACACGAAATATATAAAATTTTACGCCAATCGATACAAAATTTCTATTATTTCAATTCACGTCTCTATAAAAATTCACCCAAGCTCATTTTTATTCGCAAAAAATGAAAAAAAAATGATCTCATTTAATTTGATCAGAATGCGTTTCGATAAGAATATGCCCTCCAGTGAGATAAGCTGTAGTGCGGGTCGTCGATTTTTCCTTCAAGTCCAAAAGCCCAATTGAGTACGTGGTCAAAAATTTTGAGTGAGGATCAATGTTTAAAAATACGAAAAATTGATCTTTATTACCTATAAAAGAAACACATTCAAAATGAAAAAGTACGTAACATTACTACATAAATTAAAAACGGAATAAAAATAATGAGTATTTAAATCACAGAAAATAGGTAAATATAATATAGGTTTGGAAATGACCTAAGTTACGCAGTCTTCAATAATGTGCTAATTTCAATTCCTTCTTTAGAAATAACTTTTTTTGCACACTTCAACGATTAACTTTTTCGCCGTATTTGGATCCAATTTGGCGAATTTGTTTGATATCACACCATCAGAGAAACAGTCGTCATATAAATACAAAATACACAATACACATATTCAGTAAGTAAACGTTATTTATACCTATTACTATGAGATATATTGTTCAATTTGTGATAAGTTTTAATTTGTGTTATTATGTAGAAAGATGTCTTTCAGTTTTCTTCAAAATATTCTTCATTTTGAATTTTATTATTCACCATTTGGTTTTTCTCAGTAGTTTTTGGTTGATTTTTCTCTTCGCAGATATTTATTGTAGGGCTATACTTACCTATGATCAAAGTTCAAAACTGCAATTTAAATGATAAAACTATCAAAACGTATTCAAACACGAGTATTTTTTTGTTGAAAATTAAGTTATGTCATTCATTTTACCATCTTAGAACCTCAGTGAACTCAAATCCTAAAAGCAATTCTTAAATTTTTTGAAAATTCTTTGAAAAGTAATTTCAATCTTTTCCACGAAATATAATTTTTCTGAGAAAAAAGAACCAGTGTGAATAATCTCATGAATGCAACTATCATCACATCAACAAAGTACTAGTTTTGAGCCATTCTGGAGCTTCCAGTGATTTTTCAATTTCATTTAGAAACATCAAAATGACTTCGAAGGCACCAAAATCTAACTTTAAAAGAAGGTAATCGAGAAATTACAAGAGTGCCATTTCCAAAGAGAATTTTTGACCAAATTGTAAATCTCAGACAAGTGAAAAAATCATTACAGTGTATTGCCAGTTTTCTAGTCGAGAGGTTATGAACACACATCGGCCAATATCTCTACAAATACTTTCAGTTAAAGATCTTACTCTTTAATTTTTTCTGCAATTTCCTACAAATTGGTCGAGAATTCCTTTTCAAAATACCTCTCGTGGAAACCGTGAAAAGAAGATTTGATGAGTAAGAAAAAAAAATGCTGAAGTTCCTGGAATTCATTTTTGACCTCTCCAGAGCGATTTGAAAGTTCTGGAAAACATTGAAAAATCTCTGGAGGCTCCAGAATGACCCAAAACTAATAGTTTTTGATTTGCGGAACTGAATCGAAGGAATTAATGATATTGGTTTGCTTTGCTCACGTCAGGAAAATTCATATTTCATGGAAAAATATTAAAAATAGGTACTTAGATACGTTAAAAACTTTTTTTTTTTCAATTTTTCAAGTTTACAAAAATTTACTAAAAATCAAAAAATCAACTTTAGGAATTGAAATTTTGATTCCGAGGGTTTCGGAACATGCTCGTTCAATTTATCTTGATTTTATTTGATTTTATTCAAATCGGAGAGCACCAGTTCAGAACATTCATCGTTATTTTTTAGCTCCAGCACAGCTTTTGGTTCAAAAGTTTCTCTGCAGGCGGTCCTCGAGTTATCAGAATTTTTATTCAGTTTGGGCTGGCAGTCGGTTATGACTAGTAGACTTTCACAAGACAGCTTAGAAGTAATTTTTCACTTGAAATATTCATGAGACTTTTTCAAATTGTACCATGTACCATTATTACTTAGAAAAAAACGTTTCAATTTTGTTAGATTACGTCATCATAGCAAATAATAAAATTTCCTCACCCAAGAACCAACGAAGAGTTGGTTATGTTGATGTTGGTAAAGAAACTTTGCAAAATCGAATACCACCACATAAATATGGCAACATAACCCCGAGGAGGAGAGCACTACTCGTAGACCGAGGATGGTGATATTTTTCACAATAAAGATAGATACCTAAATTGACGAATACGTTAATGAAGTACAGCCTATAAGTAAGGTACACGGTATACAGCATACGAAAAAGTAAGAGACCGAAATAGGAGCCAGAGACGCAGCCACAATAAGCTAGAAAGAGACACCGACCAAAAACAACGCGTATATATAGCTTAACGAAAGAAGGAAAATATCGGTAACGAGGTGTAGAGATCCGTATACGAGACACGACCGACGACGATGGCATAAGAAAAAAATAAATATTACCTCGAAGCGATTCGCATTAATGCGAGAAAATATGCTTAAATTTGTTTCATCATTTGTATTAGCGAAAATGGCGCTATCGTGCGAAATATTCTTCCACAACGAGGAGCAAACGAATCAGCACACAGCGTACCGAAAGAGAAGAACCCTTCTATATCGCCGAACAAGACGAACACGAAAAAAAAGGGGGGACTAGGTATACCTAAATTGAAAATTTTCAACGTTATTGAAAATTTCGAATAAAAGCGAATTTATATCGATGTCGACGAGGTGGGCTAATTTGGAAATATTTCTTCTTTTCATACGCTTCTAGGTATAGGTAGGTATCTTTCGCAAGAGAGGACTTTATAATCTACCCCTATACATTTCATAAGAAGACGCGTAAGTACGAGTATTAAAAGAAACCGTCGTCGTGTCGAGTCCAAAATGCGATACGATTTTTAATTCAAAACCGATACAGTGGAAAAAAGACCATACTGCTTTATATGGATAGCCTTATCCAAGAAGGTAATTTGTTTTCAAGATGAAGCTACATTATACGAGATTATTGATAAAATAAATAAAGACTCGATTAATGCGATCATTCAAAAAAAAGACGATAAAATGTATCAAAGAAAAGAAGAGGCGAGAGGAAAAACATCAATTAATTTATTAGCGTAAAAATAATGAATCGGTTTGTCCACACCGCCGTACCGTACGGTTCTATTCATCCCTCATGACCCCCTTCGGCTCACCTCCAAAAACGACGATGAACTATATAATAGTGTGATTTTAAACATCACCAAGGCTGACGTCAAAATTAATAGCGGCGCTGTTATAATTGCCACTCGGTCTAATAAATGAATGGGGATTTTCGTTAATAGAGGTTCTTAATTTATGTGACAGTGGGCTTATCCTTTGTTTACGAGGGGGGCTGCGGCGACCCTGCTAGCGGCGAGGGGTGGTACTGGTGCTGGTTTTAATGTTAAGACGAATATATACGTACTATATACAGTACCATATACTATGTAGTAGAGAGAGAGAGTATACTATAAGGGTTGCATCGCGTGTTCAACTTGGAAAATTGTGTAGCCTCAACTCGGAAATGAAGTACACACTTTTTGGTTATTTATTACGTTTCGCGTAAGTGTGTATTCTCTCTTTACGCTTTATTTTTAGCGGAGAGCCGGCGCGATACCGACGTGGAATTTCATTTAAATTGCAATTACCCGCCATGACCGTACCGCGATAGATAACCGAGAGCGGAACGGTTTCGGTATTTTTGGGCCAGTTTTGGAAAATTCTATCGAACAATTTCAGTCAATTTTCAAAGCAGTGGATTTTATAGGAAATTTTTGAAGCAGACGTACATATATTACATATGAGATTCATGAGTAGATAGGGATAGCTTCTAGTCTCAAGTCTGCTTCAGAAATTTCCTATAAAATCTACTGCTTTGAAAATTGACTAAAAATGTTCGATCCAAAACTGTCCCAAAAATACTGAAACCGTTCAGCTCACGGTTATCTATTACGGTACGGTCAGGCTATTAATATAATTTTTTACGACTAATAATTCTACCTATATTTTTTTCAGAGTGACCTATCTTCAATAGAGCCCCTCATGGAGGCGTTTAACCTCGAACTTGACAATACATACGATGCATCCGGAAAAGTTGAAAAAATTTAGATGTACATAACATAATTTATTTTATGCAGAAAATTAATCTCACTTAAGTACTGAAAAAAATGAGGTAAATAGGTAAGTTTTTTTTCTCTCAACAGGATGGTGCTCACTTCAAAGGGTTTTAGTTCGATCTGAGTTAAACAATGACCGAGTGGTAAAACTTTTAATGTGAGTTTACTTTTCGGTTTGAAAGAGAGAGAAACAGCTTCCCTCAAATCGAAGTAAAATTTCTTTCTCAAAATTAGACTTGAAATATCTACCTCAAATGACACATGTTTTGAGAAAGTTTTCAGATTGAACCTAATAGGAGTTTCTACACCAAATGATCTGCAATCAATTTTCACTTTCAAGTCCTGTTTTTGTACTACTTATGCAATTTTTCCTACTTATGAAACACCTTGATCTCATTTTAGTTTCTTTTGTAAAAAAAAAACCTCGAGAAAAATGATAGAATTTGATCAATTTTAAGAGAACACGAAAATCGAAATTTTCCCATGAAATTTTGTATATCCAATACTTTGTATGATGAATAATTAATGCATACCTAGCCTGTTATTAATTATTGCAGGACCTTCAACCTTCATTTTCCAGTCCTTTGAGTGAATCAGGATCCAGGAGCTATAGTTGTCCTCTTTGTTCCCACCTTTGAATCCCTCTCACTCTCCCCATTTTGAATTTTTCCATATCACCTGAAAAGGCCAAAACTTGATAATACCAGTATCAATTTTTCCGGGATCAAGTTGAAGAGTAGGTGATATCAAGCGTTTTCCCGAACGAAGACTCAAACACAGTAAACAGATGGGTGATTATACCAAGACCAAAAAATTATATGTATCGAGGTCCGATGATCCTTGAGAGTCTGAATGGTCCAACTATTTTTCCGGCTTCATGAGATACTCGTAGGTATTACCGCGGACATTGAGGAGGCCTTTTTACAGATGGAACTTTATGACGTACCTAATCCAATTTTCTTTCATCAAGTAAGTGATCATTTTTATTCAATTCCAAAGTTTACTTTCCAGTGTAAGTTGGGATAATTGGACTTCTCTAATGCAAGTTCGGAAAAAAAATATCGGATTTTTGAGTTTGATGAGTTCATAAAATGTTTTTTTCACTAAAATCTCTAGTATTTTCAGCTTCGTTGTGAACGATGTATGTTCTTCCTTTCCTAAAATACATATAAGTAGGTACATTTTTTTTTTTTTTACTTTCCGATCAGCGCGCAGCGATGTAAGGGAAGTATTGTAATCGACCGGTTTTTCGATTTCGAGTTTTTTTCGGAATTACACGTTTTAAGGTCCAAAAAGACTTTTGAGACTATTTTGAGCGTGATGTTCCGTGTGTGTGTATGTATGTATGTGCATATGTATATTGTATGTGCACAAAAGTTTGTGAACACGATTGCAGACGCCCTAATTGAGATATTACGTTGAAACTTGCACCTGATAACAGGTCCCATTGAAGGATGTCATAATAAGCTTTTCAGCTTCGTATGTAAAATCAGAAAAAAATTACGAGCATTTTGACGCGAAAACTCATGGCGTTCCCTATTCAATGGTACGTCAGTGACGTCACAGAAAACCAGTTGTTATCCTTAGCGCAGTGAACGCGAGGGCGCGCTCCAGATGTTAAGAAAAAGGTGAACCTTTTTCATGTATACAACGAATAAGTGTGCATAAACGGCTAGGTTTTTGTGCCAAGTGCTTCCCAACGTTCGGAAAGTTTTGTGATGCTTGCATCACGGTTTATTTTTTTTTTGAAAAAGCCTTGAACACCCTGGAATAATTTGTTTCCATAACTTGCTACTTGGCCAAAAATTCAGGCTGATTTTTTTCATCTTTTTTCAATTTTAAAATCTTTTAGAAAATCTAAAACAAATTTCTACGTTTTTTTTTTCAAACCCGTTCTAAAGTAATTTTTAAAAAATATCAGTCCAGTTCATTTTTTTAATCCAAAAATTCGACTTGTGGATCATTCCACGTCAATTGGACCAAGAAGTGGAAGGGGGGTTCGGCGATTCTTTTGAAATTTTTCCTGTGGAAAGACCTTTTGAAGGGATGACCAATGGCGCAAATCGCAGCCCCCTAGCCCATTTTTAGAGGCAACCAGGGGTTGTCAAAGTTTTCAGTGAACCTAAAATATCATCCATTTCAGCAGTGGCTTACTCGATAACCGCGATACCTACCAAAATGGAACATTTTCCCATAGTTAGGGGTTTTGAAAAGCTTTTTGGTGATATCATAAAAATCAGTGTTACCATTTTTTTTGTACAAAATATTAGCTCAAAAAGTTTCGAAACGTAGTTTTCATATCGTTCCGACTCTCAAAATTCTGAAAAAAATATATTATGGACAACTTTTCATGCTGAACAACATATTAAAAAATTGGGATGGTACCATGTTGTGGAGTTGATTTTAAAAAATTTAAAGTTTGCGAAAAAATGCGATTTTTAGATTTAAAACATGGAAAAAAGTTTTGATAGGTGAAGTTGACTCATTTGACCTCTATTTTTACGTATCTGTTGAAAAAGTTGAAGAAACCGTTTCACTCGATGAAATTAACTCCTCACAAGAAAATCAAAATTCGAAAAGATTCAAAAAATGAACAATTTCAATTTTTTTGTTGTGAGTGTAATTTTTATCAACTTTTTCATGAAATACGTCGGAAAGAGGTCAAAATAAGACAACTGAATAAATTTAAACTTTTTTTAATGTTTGAAATTGAAAATGGAATTTTTCCGAATTTTGATTTTTTTATATGATGAGTTCATTTCTCACCGAGTGAAAGGGTTTTTTCAAACGTTCACTCAAAACTTTGACACCTGACGTGGAATGATCCTTGTACAATTAAGATATAGGTATGTACATATAGGTATTCGTGAGAGCATGTGATTCAAATTTCGTAAACTTCCAAATTCTAAAGTAGGTACGAATACCTTTGCAGCTGCTATTTTGCTTCACCATCCATTTCAATTTCCCCAAAATCTCCAATTACCGGCTAACTGATATCTTCTTCTAGAACACTCTTCAAATGATAATAACCTCTAAATGCTGCGTATCAATAATAAACATAATAAATCTCACTGCCATGAGAGAATTCCACCAATTCAACGACTAGAACGAAATGAATTTTCACTGACCATCGAAAAAATAAGCTAATAATTCGATTTAACATAATTGGTGTGAAAATCCCAACATCTTAAGATTAGGCTCTGTACCTCTACCTGTTGACTCGGTACAAAATTGATTAAAATAACTCGATTATTTTATCGCTACAATTGGTATCTAATTTTAAGATCGCTTCCGCTGGTAGCTCAAAAGGATATCGAATGCCCTTAACCCTAAACTGGGTAAGGCCGGTTGCTACCTAGAAGGCAAAATTTGCTGTAAATCGCACATTCGGCAAGCATTCGTGTCACAAATTGCAATAAACATTAATTTACTCATTTTTCATTTCATGACACCGATTAGTAGGCTATTATGAATCAGAATAAGCTTTCTGAGGCATTTGATATTATTTCAAGATGAACAAGCATTGTTGGAACTACATATGTGGAAAAGAACATGTTGAAATAAAATACATTTTCATCTAAGTATGTATACAGAAAATAAAAATAATAATAATAATGAAAGAAAAACAAGGCACGAGACTTTCAAAAATATATTATTGCTTTTGAAAAAATCTTTGTGATGGAGAGCATTATTTTTGAAATTTTGAAAACTCGTGTCACAATTCGACGCTAATCTTCTTTAAAATTTTGAAAAATATGATTATCAATTTCATTTTTTGACACATACGTCATACATTTCTCTTAACATGATTTGCTTAAGCCAGTAAGTTACCTCAAAAAGATTATTTGGCGAACTTTTGAGAGCATTTAAATTTCATCTGCTTGTCAAGCAAATTTTGCATTCTAGAAGGCAATAACCCTGCAATTCCAATTTTCTCCGTAAGTTTGTCTCGTTGATCAAAGGGTTAAAATCACAGTTCATAACTGCACAAAAGATACATAGAGGTATATTTACAATACATAGTATATCGCTTTCGCCCGCTTCTACAGGCGCTGCTGACTTTTATGATAAATTAAAACGCGTTCCATGACATAAATATTAATTGAAGGCCAATTTCATGCTATTTTATTCTATTCCATCGACTAGATGCGAACGATTTATTTAATTTTTGTTTAGATTTATCTTTTCAGTTAGTTGTAAATTGTCGTATAATTATATAGGTACTCGCGCGGTATCGGCTGCTGCGACAAACGTTGCCAGTGTGAGTGGTCCAATTCTCGTAATCAGCACCATTAAATTTACCAATCAATCAATCGATCATTTAGTCACTGATTTTTATCGTTTGCACTTTGTTTATTCTACTTTAGTTTTATTCGGTTCTGGTGTCACGATGGTGTCTGTCGATCTCGCAGCTAAACAACTGATGAAATACACTTTTCATCACGTGGTGAAGAATCGTTTCGTATAGTGAATTTGTTTATTCGCGTTGTGTTGAGTGTATTTCGTATATGGATCTGTGGAACTGCGAGATCTATGGATTTCCAAGAGCTGGCGCTTACATGGTAACTGTATGGTAATCTATTTGCTATACATTCGTACTTGTTATTTTTTTCAAAAGATGCTCCGGTTGCTTCTTTATAATGAGAATGAGATCGCACATGGCTTTAATAAACACCTGATACCTATGTAGCATGAAACTGTGATTAGACGTGCTCGAGTATTTGCTTTGCTTCTTTGTAGAATTACACGTGATCAGAATCGTGTAAGTGGGTTCGTTTAATACGTAAAAACTAATACACGTTATTGGCACCTCTGCTAATGATCAGTCTATCTCATAAATTGATTGAAATATCGAACGAGTAAATTATATAGTTTATTTCATTAGCTTATTGTATTGTATACCTGCAGTACCAGTATGTGGTTTGTGTAGTATGTTTACGTATGGGACCGGCTCTTTACACGCGACAGACAATGTCACATACCGTAAACAATAAACTGTTATTTAACCTAGAGAATATTTATTGGGCGAAAAAGGATAGTTTCAAAAAGGTGTACGAGTCCTAGTTCAATTGAAAACAGGAAGGGTAATTAATTCGGCGTTAAAAATATTTTACGCTCGATTGACTGGCTGTACAGTGAAGCTTATTGTTCATTGAACTAATCTACAGTACTGCACCATATTGTCATTATAAATCGAACACGCTGCTGGTAATCTACATTTTAAATTGGAACCTTGTGCCTTATATATTCACGCAGCAAAAGTAGTAATAATGATTATGCACTTTTTCTTTCTTATTTTCACTAAAGAAATTGAACTCGTAGTCGTAGGTGCCTTCGCCTTCCGTAGACGTATTTGGTAGTTTTTTTTTTTTTTATTGCCATTATGGGTGAAAAAGTTGCTAGAATATTCTTGAATTTGAGTAGGTCATTCCAAAGTGTCTATACCTATTCAGTTGATCTCTTACCCACCCCCTCAAAAAATCGAGTATCAAAAATTTTAGACCAAACAACAGGGTGTCTTAAAAATCTCAATTCTGCAAGATCTCAATTTCTCTCAACCTTTTTCTTCTCGTGAAAATGTTTAAAAAGAGAAAGTTTGAAAAACTAGTGAACGAGAAAAATATAATTCCCAGAGGGAAACATCTTCTAACCATTTTGCATTTCACATCGCTGTGTTCTTTTGTGAGATAAGTTCGAATCTGCTGTACAGGGTGTCTGGTGAGTGGATGTCAAAACTTCAGATTTGGATATAACCGGATACAACTTGAAAAATTTTTTGAAATTTGAGGGGCAACCGTGCTTTGAAAAAAAATGAGAAAAAACGTATTTTTGACCTTTGGAATGGGTAGTTCTTTGGAAAATAAACAAATTTTTACATTATGAATTTTTGCCTGACTTAGAAATTGAAGGGACAGGAAACATTTCAAAAGAAAAAATTGAGAAAAATGTGTTTTTGACCTAAGGAATGGATAGTAGGTACCTACTTTGGAAAATTAACAAAATTTGTCATTATATATTTTTTACCAACTTTGAAATTCATAATGACAAAATTTGTTTATTTTCCAAAGTACTGCCAATTCCTAAGGTTAAAAATACGTTTTTCTCAAATTAAAAAAAAAATGATGTTTCTAGCCCCTTCAATTTCAAAGTTAGGCTAAAATTCCTAATGCCAAAATGTGTCAATTTTTCAAAGTAATACCCATTCCCAGGTCTTCGTCAATCCTCTATGCTCCCCCTCCAGCATATGTTGATGCGCTGCAGCTTTATTAATTTGTAAGTGAGCGTTTTTTTTCGTACGATGGTTTTCATTTTATTATCCTCAAAGTACGAGTATTAAAATAATCCAAAATATCAAAAACTAAAGATATCCCAGCAAAATACAATGTGGTAAAAATAATATAAAGTAAGTAGTCTAAAATCATGAAACCAATGGTACGAATGAGCACGCAAACTACTGAAAATTCCTCAAAATTGACGAAATTTTCGCAAATCAAGGTAACTTGGCCACAATTGTTTGAAACATCGTTAAATTTCATGAAAAATCTCGAAATTCGACAAGAAGCTGAACATAATTCGAAATTCGTGAACGATGAATTCATGAATCAGATCAGGAGAGCTTTTTCAAAGAACTGTCATGAGAAATAAAAATAGAATGCCTTTTTCCAAGAAATCCAAAAAATCTAAAATTATTTTGGTTCAAGTTGGTGTTTCTATTCTCAAGATAGTTCGAGTAAGGGTACTTGGATGGGTTTTCCGAGGTGGAGTCTAATCGAGAAAAAATATTGAAGGAATTGAAGAATGAAAATTTCCGATCTTTGATATCGATTTTTCGTTTTAACCTGGAAAACTCCAATAATTTACGTTGTTTTTGTATAATAAAACAAGCCATCGGCTAATTGCTGATTGCAAGGGAGTTTTTGCATTTGCTTTCACCATATTGGTTGATAGTTTCATTGGTTGCGAAGCTCGCTGTTATATTTCAACTCAAAGTTGATTTTTCATTTCTTGACCTTTTTTATACGAGTAATTTATAAAGTAGAATAGTACATACCTTACCCAGTACATATTTTCATTAAAATGAATAAATTTCTCGTAAATTAGAACATTCAACTAACAACTTTTGATCGCATAATCAACATGATCTCACCTTAGACATTTAGTATCAATAATTTGAAAATTTGATTTTTCTGATTTTTCAGTTCCACTTCTCGTTAACAGAAATAAGTATGCCTGATTTTAAAAAAATTGAATTCAAAAAATAATTTGTCGATCTGCAGGAAAACTATGCAGTGTTTTCTCTTGGATTTTGATTTTTTTCGAAGGACCGGAGGGGATGCATTTTTTTTAGCCTAAAACTCACCTGTTCATTTGATTTCAAAATTCATGATCATTATTCATCATAATTTGCGTGCTTGACATTTCATTTTTGGGAATTTTTCGCATTTCTTTTCTGAAAGTACATATAACTTTTGTTTGGTTGTAAAGTAGCTTGCTTGCGGAAATGTCTTACATCATTCGTCGATAATTTGATACGTGGAGTGGGCTATTTTGGAGCTATCTTGCATTTAATGGATTACGCCAACTGTCTTTGTAGGTTTATTCTAAAAAAAAAAAAAACTGGTCAAAATGCTCAGAATTTAAAGCACATTCTTCTGAAACTCGTTTTTTTAACCTTGAATTCACCATCCATTTCAATTTATGTATTCCCAAGTGGTAAAAAAATTGCCAAATGCGTCGGAATAAAAGGGCTCCATGAAGACTATACAAGTAGAAGGTGTCAACCTAACATTCCTGATCTGACATTTATTTCATTAAATATTGCAGATCTAAACCGAGACCATTGAGAATGGGAACAGCTAAAATCGCGAATACTCTGAATAAAACATTACATTTAACTGGTATCGGTCTAGCTGTGCAAGCTTTCTATATAAATCTAACATTAGATTCGGCTCTGGGAGGCGAATACGTAGACTTACGACCAGCAGGACCTCCACTAATCAACCCTGCCAGTATCTGGGATTTGAACGGTGTACCGGTTAGATTGGGATACGGACAACCAGCAGCATACGGACAAGGAGGATACGCTCAAGGAGGATATAACCAGGGAGGATATGGAAGAGATGTTCGACGTCTTGGAACAGGAGGGGCAATAGCAGGGAATAATTATGATACGAATGGGTACCGGGATGCAAATGGATATTACCACGATAATTCCGGTCTGAGAAATGGATACGATGTTGGGAAAACTTATGGCGGTACGTAGGTATTGAACATGTACCTACCTATGATATTGTACGAAAAATAAGGAAGGATATTTGAGCTAAAAAATTATGATGGTTTAGGTGGCCGTGACTATGGTGTCACCAGTGTCCAGGGTAACGCTTATGGCGATGTGAATGGAAGAAATAAAGGACATCAGGTGGCTGGCTTCAGTACATCATATCAAAAAAATGAAAGTGGCAATAAGTCAACGTATTACGATGATGGTCTTGGTCATGGTGGAGCTGTACAGTATGGTCTTCGTGATCAAAGGTAATATAAAAATTTTTATTCAAGTTCATATTTTTGAAAATTCATTTTGGTAGTAAAAATTATAATGCAATCATTACAAATTCAAAACAAAAAAAAATTTCTCCCATCATTAATTCATCGCAAGAGCCCCTAAAATTGTAATGCATGCATCAAAAACCTACATAAATCTCTCCATACTTTGTACAGATATCGTGATGGCGCCGGAAACGCTTACGGAGGAGGAGTTCACGATTCTTCGCTGAAATTGAACGCCTTAGGAAACCAAGGCCAATACGGTGGTGCAGGAGGGTACAGAACTACAGATAATCGAGGTGCAACTTTAGGGGGCACCGATATCTACGGTGGTGGAGCCCGAGCTGGAGCTGGAGTCAATGGTGGAGTCTATCAACCAGTGCTTTCAAGACCATTATATGTCTCTCAACCTGTCCCTGTAGCTCAACCAATACCTGTTGCTCAACCAATACCTGTCGCTCAACCGATCCCTGTAGCTCATCCGTATTCAGTCGGTCAACCTATTCCTTTAGCTTCACAGGCTATTGCACTGCCACCACCAGCTCCTTTACCAGCTGCCAGAGGGTCTTCGGCTCCTTATGTGATACCTACACCTAATAAATTGTATGTTGATAGACCTAATGTAGCAGTTGCTGGATAAGAATACTGAATCAGTAGCTTTTTAATAAGTTGTTTTAGAAAATTCGAGTAGTAAATTTTGTTGCGTTTTGGCTTATTAAATTGATTAAATATTTTGTACAAAATACGTGTAAATATTTTTTGAAAAAATTGAGCAGTCTGGTCGGATTGCCTCACCAAGCTCTCTGACCACTCACAAGGTCAAAAATGAATTTTGACCGTTGGTTTCGAAAAATGCAATTTGCCTCTTCAAATTGAAAGATAGGCAACACCTTCATCTAACATTTGTTAGGTTGTAGGTATTGGGTTATATCCAAATCTGAAGTTTTGCTGACCTCTCAATGGTTGCCTCAACGATTGTAAAAATTATTTAAATGACGCACCTGTGGTCTCAAAATCGATATTTTAACAGGTTTTCTCACGTAAGTAGAGGTACAGGTAAGTATATACCAAAACAAGATCCAATAATTTCGTACCAGTTCTCATAATTTTTTGGCACATCAAAAGAAAATTTGAAAGTTACTTAACTCTACATATTGAAATGCATCACATCAAGTGATACCTTATACCTTCCACCATACTCTCTGTTCGCGAACATTAGTCAAGTTGAATTTCACTTCAGGTTCAGAACTTGACATTTCAACATTAACTTCGTCAACTACACAAATCCCCAGTGATTCGGTGACGATTCACCATTCGAGCCAAAAGATATCTCACCAACATGCGCATGATTAATATAAATAAAAACTCCAGTTGACCCAAACATTGGGAACATTTTTTAAAAATTACAAATTTAAAATGAGCGTCGAGTTATCTAAAAGTGAGCAAATGTCATTGGATAAACTCAGCTTTCCAAGAGATTTTTTTTAAACAAAATTCTCAGTAAGATCTAAAAATTGAAACTAAAACAAAACCTAAGACTTTTTTCATATTTTTATTTTCCGAGTTGAGGATATGAATATTTAAACCTAACCTAATACGTACACATAATAAGGTATATTTTTCAAATTTTCCATGTTGAGGAAGTAAGGAAATTTAAACGTAACTCAACACTGAGATAGAAAATTGAAACTAAAACTAATAGTATATTTTTTAATTTCCAGAAAATTTCTCAAGCATAGAAAAAAGTAGTAGGTAACTTTTAATTTCTTAGAGAAAATTTCTCAAGCATAGAAAAAAACAAGTAGGTAACTTTTAATTTCTTCAATTTGAAAAATAAATTCATTTTAAGAATATCCAACTGGATTTTTTTCAAACTAGGTAGGTATGTATTTCAAGTTCCCATGAAATAAAAATGGAGTCGTCTGTTCCATGGCCACAGCGCTAACTGGCAAATCGTAAAATGTCATCACCTTGTAAGGCAGCTGTGGTTTTCTCTTGCAAGAACCAAGAAGGGGGCTATGAATAAATTTTAATTTCATAAAATAGCGATGAAACAAATAATGGCTTAATAAATTGATTAAATATTTTGTATAAAACACGTGTAAATATTTTTTCAAAAACTAAGCAGTCTGGTCGGATTGTCTCATCGAGCTCTGCCCACTCCCAAGGTCAAAAATGAATATTGACCGTTGGTTTCGAAAAATGCAATTTGCCTCTTCAAATTTAAAGATAGGTAACTATAACATTTGTTTAGTTGCATTGGATTGTATCCAAATCTGAAGTTTTGCTGACCTCCCAATGGTCGCCTCAATAACTGTAAAAATTAATTAAATAATGCACCTACGTTTTCAAAATCGATATTTTAACAGGTTTTTTCACGTAAGTAGAGGTACAGGTAAGTACATATATACCAAAACAAGATCCAATAATTTCGTACAAGTTCTCATAATTTTTTGGCACATCAGAAGAAAATTTGAAAGTTACTTAACTCTACATATTGAAATGCATCACATCAAGAGTGATACTTTACCTTTTACCATACTCTCTGCTCGAGAACATTAGTCAGGTTGAATTTCACTTCAGGTTCAGAACTTGACATTTTAACAATAACTTCGTCAACTCCACGAATCCACAGTGATTCGGTGACGATTCACCATTCGAGACAAAAGATATCTCACCAACATGTACAACGCATGATTATCAAATAAAAACTCCGGTTGATCCACACGTTGGAAAATTTTTTCATAAATTAAAAATTTAAAATAAGCGTCGAGTTATCTAAAAGTGAGCAAATGTCATTGGATAAACTCAGCTTTCCAAGAGATTTTTTTAAGCAAAATTCTCGGTGAGATCTAAAAATTGAAACTAAAACTAAGCCAAAGACTTTTTTCATTTTATTTTCCGAGTTGAGGATATGAATATTTAAACCTAACCTAATACGTATAATAATGTATATTTTTCAAATTTTCCATGTTGAGGAAGTAAGGAAATTTCAACGTAACTCAACCGAGATAGACAATTGAAACTAAAACTAATGTTAAATTTTTTTGATTTTCAGAAAATTTCTCAAGCATAGAAAAATAGTAGTAAGTAACTTTTAATTTTTTCAATTTGAAAACTAAATTTATTTAAAAAATATCTAACTGGATTTTCTCAAACTATGTATGTATTTCAAGTTCCCATGAAATAAAACTGGAGTCGGTAAAACGTCATCACTGTGTACGGCAGCTGAGGTTTTCTCTAGCAAAAACCAAGAAGGGGGTATGAATAAATTTTAATTTCATAAAATAGGTACCGATGAAAAAAATAATTACAGAAATGAACAGTACACATACCTACGTCTAAAAATGAACAAATGTTATTATCAATTTTTTTCCAACTCTAAAATTTTTCAAGTAGGTATACCTGTGGAAGTTTGAAATTAACAGTTCAATACTTTTGTAAATTTACCAACTTTCAAGCTCTCAAATCTTTTTAAAATTCCGAGTTAGAAAATAAAAATGGATCGTTACAAACTTTGTTAATTTTTAGACGTATTCGTACTATTCATTAGTACCGCAATATTTTTTTCATTGCTATGTTTTGAAATTAAACTCATTCATATTTTAGCCCCTTCAATAAAGTCATAACATAATATGTGATTTTCTTCAGTTTTCGATATTCTACCTACTCCCAAGGTCAAAAATGAATGTCGACTGTCAGTTTCAAAGAACGCAATTTGCCCCTTCAAATTTAGATGCCTGCAGAACCTACAGCATATTGATAGAATCGAATGTATCGATGCTAAAAAAAACATTGAAGAATGGTGCAGTCCAAGGAGACACGAATTTGAAAAAATCCGAAGTTTTGCTGGCCACTCACTGGACACCTTGTACCCATTGAACATTCAGTCAATTCGTTAAAATTTGATCGAACCACGTAAAAATAGTAGGTAAGTATGAGTTTTTATCAATTGATTATTTTTGAATGGGATTTACTCATTTCCCACTTCACATTGGTCTTTTTCAATTTGCTACCGCAAACATTTTGGCTCTAAAAGCATAATCTAGCTGAATGCTCTTCACTCAAATTTTGAGTTCAGCCATGTCAATATTTCTTTTCTTTTTTACTCAGTGTTCAAAAAATTTCGACAACATATTGTCTCAACACGAGCATTAAACACTCGAGAGGAATTATTCAAAACACAATGAATCTTTTCTCACGCGCAGTGATAATTAGATTAAATTTATGTCTTTATTCGTGTCCTGTTCTTGGTAAACATGTAAGTACAGGTAATAAAAACGATATAAAAAAAATAATGTATGTACAAGTAGACACATCGTCGTAGAGAAAACTTGTTATTTCGTAAGTACATACCTCTACCTATACTCGCAAAGATTCGCAGCTTTTCTAAAATCTTGTTGATAAACATTCAACAGGTATTTTACCTTGACATTTAAGTCGAAGCTACCTTGAGAACCACGAGAAGAACAATTTTCTCGTTCTTTTTTTTTTCGTAATGTTGGTCAACCACGAATGAAAATTTGTAAAATACGTTCGCTCGTAAAATAATTACCTACCTACAATGTAATTGGAAAAAACATATCCTGATTTAACGTAACAGTTGCGTTCATTTTCTCGAAATCGTCTGCTTGACTCATTCGCTGCTGTATAGGAAATTTATCATCTCCCATGTGTATTTTTTAAAACCCGAATTCGTGGAAAAAATTAATTTATTATTAAAATAATTATATTCTGTTCTAAGTTGATTTGCCTGTTTGAAAATTCTACATTGACTGTTGATGGTAGGTATACAAAAAGGTGTAAATCCTATTAAGTTCATTTACCTAGCTAACTTTTTGAAACACTTTTATCATAACAATACACTGTTTGTAATTTTAGGTAGGTAGTACTGTTAAATGTGTCATATCTCGTCGAACACGGATTTTTCCCTCTTTAACCTACATGCATAATTTGCCACTGCAAAATGTCATATTCAATTTTTCAAATGATTCATTGGACATTAACGGTTCATTTATTACATCGTAAACTACTAATAACTAAGCGCGAATTTATATTGTCAAAAAAACACACTTCTTATCATTATTCCATGAATTTACGAGTGTGCAGAAAAGCTCGCACATTTTTACGCTATATTTCTAGTAATTTTCTTAGTCATTGCGGTAAATACCAGCAGGCTATTGTCTGGTTACAATGATACCCCGCTGTGTACAACGAGATGTACATCACTTGGATCAAAATTTTGTTTGATGGATTTTCTACGGACTCATATTTTTTGAAGGTGTGAGTTCGTGAGTAACGTTGAAGGTAGAAATAATGTACTTGGTTAGGTAATAAGCGGAATCAATATAGCGTAAAAACCGTTCGTAAAAAGGAATTCATTCTTCTGACGAATTCAACTCAGCGTAACACATTTTAGATGGTGATTTGGAATATAGATAACTTTAACTAGCAAAAATGAAATTATTGTAGAGTAGGTAAGCATAGAACAGAGCCGGCGAAGTAAATTTTTCCGATGTGTCGCAAAAAAATTACATATGAGAAGCGTAGCCAAGACCCCCCCCACCCCCAACAATTAGCGTAACTGGACCTTCCAGTAGGGTGTACCAGTTTTTCATGTGTGAAAAGAAGGAGAAGGGTTCAAATTTTTAAAATTTGCAGTTCGACATTTCTTTATTCATTTTTTGTGAACATTTTGACTTATGTACTGGGGGGGGGGGTGTCACGTCATTTTGCCAAAATTTGAACGAGGTGTGTTAAAAAAATTTGAAAAGCTAATGAATCTGTTCAGAAAAAATGCGAGGGCTAAAGCTATCAAAAACTTGGAAGTTTCAAGAAGCAAAACAGCTGTAATTTTGATTTGAAAAGTCAGTTTTCCACTACTGGCATCTTTAAATGTCTAAAATAAAAAATAATACTTTCCAAGCACAATTATGAAGAATTTGAGAAATAGAAAATATTAATTTAGCCCGAGCGAAACGAGGGCAAAAGCTTTTGAAAAAAATGAGAATTTCAAGGATAGATCGGTGATTTTGACGGAAAAATAACAATTTTGCTACCAAATTGACGGTTTGTTTTTCAATTTCTGCGACACACCAGAAATCTGATGTGTCGCACTTTGCGACAGTGCTAACGCTGGCACTGGCATAGAATATTTGTAAAATGATCACCTACTCATTTTCTAGAATATCATTAAATCTTAAAACTTTTTTCTTGTCCATCGTACAAATTTACTGACAAGAGAGGTACCTATCCCAACTGGCAAAAAAATTTTCGAACCTGCCAAAGCTAAAATTTCAGGAGTCAAAGTGCATTTTACGATCATCAGTGAATTTTTGAAAATCAAATATGGGCCCAAAATGAAAAAAAAATTAAAAATTTTACCAATTTAATCAAAAGAGCTGAAATTTGGTGTATGCCCTATTTAAGACCAGCAGAATCGATTAAAAACGGTTTCCAGTTGTTTTGAGGACTTCTGGAGCCTCCAGCGGATTTTTGAAACATGAAATTTCCACTAAATTTCCAAAAACGAACAAGGAAACCCGAAATTTGCACTGTACCCTAACAGCAACGTGCTGAGTCGACTGATGGTACTTTCGAACCGTTTTGGAGGCTCTGGCGACTTCATGGAAATTCCAGCACTCAAAAAATAGTCCTAAGATCAGTCCATATTAACTTTAGCACGAATGCTCGCGGTTAGTGCTTGTGTTAGTGACCCACTTGACCGGTTAAATAGCATTTTTCCAAAATCGACATCTGCCAGTTCGGAACAATATTTTTATCCAGCAAATTTACGATTGGAAACTGGAATTTATCAATTTTTCATTTTTTCTGATATTTTTCAACTCTGGGGGCTCCATACAAGGGGACCAACATCACTTGGAGGCCCAAGGGAGGTTTTTTCTTGAAAACGTGGTCATTTAAAAGTTCTCTGCCAAAAAATGAAACATTCTCAAAAAAATTGTACTTACTGATATTAATTTTCTATTTATTTTTTGTTGATTTTTTTCGACTTTGAAGGACTTTACATAAGCGAACCAACATCATTTGGAAGACCAAGGGGGGAGGGGGGTTCATGAAAAAGTGCTCATTCAGAAAGATTCTGCATGTTGAAAAAATTTCAAAAAATATCTACAGACATCAGTTTTACATTTTTTTTAATTTTCCCAAAATTTATAAGGAGCTCTACGCAAGAGACCAACATCATTTGGGGGCCCAACGAAGATTTTTTCTTGAAATTGGGAGTCATGTAGAACAATAATATTCTAATGTGGAAATGTGGAAATAAAATTTCAAAAAAAATTTCCTGATTTTGATTTTGATTTCTGTTTTTTTTTTCAACTTTGAAGGGCCCCTTCAGGGTGTCTAGTGTCTACTTACTAAATCCAAAAAACAAAATTTCGTACTTTTTTCGTACTTTTATCATATTTTTTTCGTACACTATATTTTTAATAGTTACCTATACGTCGTAGGTACATTGGAGGGAGGGGGTGTATCATGTCATTTCGGCTACAAAAATCAAAATTTCAACGTTCTGAGCGGTGTGGTCTGGCTCGTCGAGAGCCGATGCGAGCCCGGAACGAATACATATAATTTGGCCCATAGAGGTTTTTTGTGAGGGGGGGGGGTTGACTGAAAATTTGTCAACAGAAATTGGGAAAAACTGCCCATTTTGTTGATTGATATCATATTTAATAAGACTTGCAAAAATGTTCATTTTCTGAATTTTTGGGGGCCCAAAAGTGATTTTTCTCCAATTTTAAAAGAAGAAAATAATTGGGTCGAACGAAGCAAGGGCGAAAGTTCTTGAAAATTTGAATTCAAAAGACTTGAAAATGAGACTTTGAAACAAAAAAGAGGAAAGACCCGAGCGAGGCGAGGGCAAAAGCTTTAGAAAATTGTAGTTCGAAAAGCAGAACAATATCAATTTTAATGTAAGAAATTTTGTTTTTCTCATCTCAAAAAAAGTTTGAGGATACATTATGGTAATTTTGTCTGCAAATTGACATTTAAATCTTTTCAAAATTTCGTACAAATTTCGTAAATTTCGAACATTTTGAGCAGTTTTTCGTACTTTTTTGGGTCATTTTCAAATTTCGTGCCTTTTTCGTAAATTCGTACTTTTTTCGTGCTGTAGACACCCTGCCCTTACAAGGGGTGGGGGGGGGGGGGGTAAAATATGGTTTGAAGGCCCGGTGACAGTTTTCTCTTGAAAAAAGTATTATTTAGAAAATGCTGACGCATAAACAAAGCATTTTGATAGGTAAATTGATTTTTTAAATTTTGGGTAGGGAAGCTACCGGCACCACGTTTTTGCAGATAGAGGAAAAATTAAAAAATAAGGAATTATTTTGTCACTCAAGGTAACAACCGGGGGGGGGGGGGGATTCCTACTTCAACAGATGAGGTAGGTACACCCCATTCGACAGGTTGGGCATCCAACTCAGGGTAGCTCCATCAAAAATGAAAACCATGGCCATAATGTGTCAACTTTCATTTTTTTCCCTTCAGGAAAATTCTGAAAATAAGGACTCAAAAAGGACTTTCTGAAAAAAAAAAAAATGTCCAAAATCGAAAATAAATACAAAGTTACTATGAAATTGCCCAGTTACACCTACTCAGTAAAAACAATAATTTTATTGATTTCTTAACGTGTTTAATTCAATTTTATCTAATCTCTGATATCAATTAGTACAATTTCGTTTGATTAAACCACATACGAGTACGAACGTATAGCCTACGTCTAAACGAATAAGATACGAGTTTACGAGTATCATAGACCTACGCGTATCTATTCGCTGAATGAGCAAACATACGTAAACAAACATTTTGTTTTTGATGGTAAAATTTGACGTAGCCAAATCGAAGCCTAAAGCGATTCTTTTTTCTGGCGAAAATACGAAGAAGAAACTTTCATAATAAAATTTTCCATCTTCTGGTTAAACTCGTTGGTACTCGTATAATGGTACGTCACGTAAGGGCCAATTTTTCATACAGATTGAATCGAAAACCAGTTGTTTCAAATTAAATAGGTAATCTAACGTCCTCTAATGACGTAAATTGAAAGGTATGATGCGTTTGTTTTGATTGTTACAAGTTTTTTTTTTTTTTTTTTTTTTTGCAAATGTTAATTGTTATCGAAGATTTGTAAAACGCTGTAATTTAACACGAGTTACGTTTCTTACGCTCGAATGAGTAATTTTTTTCAAAAAATTAAAAAAAACACGTAACCTTGAGTTGGAAATTTATCATCACACTAGAACAACGACATTCGATGCATTCGTATAGCAATTCGATATCGAAAGAAATGCTCGAGAAAACCCTTCGTAAAATTCCCTAGAATAAATTTCGCTACCCAAAATAATTACGATTACCCGTTCAAACGCTCTAATTAGAATGACGAATGGATAAGAAAGAACGCGATGGAAAAACCTTTCTTTTTGTCAATAAGAATTACGTCGACGTCGTCGTCGACGGTCTCTTTACAACAGTCATAGTATAGCACCAAAATGAATGTTTGAGATACGGTAATTACTCTTTGGTGTAAACAATCAAAATTACCACAATGTTTTACCTAAATTTAGAAACACGAGCTAAATTCGTATCGTCGCACATATGGTTGGCTGATTCATTATCTAAAAAAAAAATAAACAGTTGAAGACAAACGCGAGTGTAGGTATCTTATTGACGATGAAAGATGAACATAGTATCATTAAATGCCTCTAATCTATAATAAAAAGTCGCATGCATTTTTATCTACGCTATCTACGTGACAATCGTCGATATTTTATTTAATTACCATAATCGTTAACGCGATGCGTACGTGCTCGCGATCACACGATTTTCAAATAATATAATCGTTTAGCGAGACATTGTACTTTTGCTGCTCTGCGATAGGTCGAATATCGTGAACATCGTTAATACATTTGATTAGTTTGCATTTTTGTCAAAATGGATTTCCCATAGACTCGAACATCGCGAGTAATTACTATTTACCCGACACGATAATACCTATACAAGATGGCATTCGTGAAATTTAATTCGATAGTTTATCGATTGTGGGTGCCTATAATTTACCTACCCATGTATGTGTGTACCCAAAAGTACCTACCTATATCGTAAAACGTCGCCAATTATTCGATATGTCGGAATTCCCCTCGAGTTGAATTACAAACAATGGATTGTAATCTCTGATGATAACGTATATAACTTACATAGCGTGTGGCGGTATTAGCAGGGTATTTTACCTTCGAGTTGATTTTTTTAATTTGAATAATGCTTTCTTCCGGGATGTGAGATAGGTTCTGATGGCGGCTCAGGTATAGTCTATAGTACCCATTTCAGCATTTCCGTTTCTCATCGCGAATTTGCTGAATTTAAGAAAGTCGTTGTCCTTGATCGTGGCCAGTAACATTGCGGATATAGGCTACATATACGTTTTAGTGTAGCTAAACTACATTTTTTGGTACAACGTGATAGATAAAAACTACAAAACCGCAAACTACTCATTAAGAAAAGATTCGCGAAATTCTCGGTACAGAATTCGATCGGTTTTACCGTAGGAATTCAAAATGATCGTACGTCTGTAGAAGAATTAGGTAGGTGCTATTACGAGTACAATTTTATAACTTAATGAGTTACGTAGACAGGTATACTACGTAGGTACAGTTCCATAAGTATCGGAAATCGTATAAACTGTCAAATAGAAACCATGTCTCATGTCTGAGATATTATTGACGATAGGACTTTCTCTCAGGGTTACGCTGTTGTTGATGATCCGTGACCCACTGAGCGCGGGGAAAAACATTATTATTATGTTAAATACATTATTAAGAGATGACATTATACGACTGATAGGATTTGCTATAGTGGTTACATATCTTTGCTCATTGCTCTTCGTGCTGTGATTAACAATTGTGCGATGAGGATGAATCCACATTGGAAGATACACACTGATACACTCTTATCATCAAAATTTCTCATATGGGAAATACCGTCGGTAGCCTACCAATAAAAATATTTATCATATTTTTTGTACTGATTTTTTGCTAAAATAATATACTTATCAGTATTCCCCATGTTGATAACGTTTCAAGGGAATGCTACATATGAAATGCGATTAGCTTTTTTCACTTACGTAAGTACACTCGTTTATTTTTCCCAGGATAGTGAAATTCGATACATAGATAAATACGTAAGTTCATTTCGTGGAAGAAAACTGTAATTACCTAGTGTTTCACATTTGAGTGGGTGGTTTGAGAATTTTACAACTAATAATGGAATTAATGGGAAAGCGATAAAAGCTGGGAAAACGCATCAGAAAAATTAATACTTATGAGCAATAAATTTCAACCGTAGATGTTCTCTAGAAAAATTGTTGGTTTTACTCAATTTGTCACACATTTTAAAGTTTTAATTCCAAGTAGCAGTAGCTTACAGATTTTTTCATTTTTTTAAAACCTGATGATCCTACGTATTTCTTTATACGAATAAATTAGGTAGACAATAGTTGATTGATTTTCGATTTATATTCCATGTTTGGAATACTATAGGCAAAATTAAACCGAACAAAAATTGTGAAAAAATAAGAAATGGGCAATGCAACAATCGAGTTGAAATTTGGCATACTGAAAGAGTATGTTACCCAGACCTTGGAACCAAATTTTCAGTGGCCGAAGTTAATTACAACGGTTTCTGGAGCGATTTGAACCAGATCAGTCCAAAAATAGTAGAAATCGATTCAAGGGTTTGAATATACTGGAGTAGACGAATAACGATTTCAGAATTTTATGAAAATTTGAGATTCATTTTTAACGCAAAAAAAAAAAAAATTCTTTCAACTCGTCACCTTGAAGTTTTGATTTACCTAAAGAAATAGATTTGGAATACCGAACTTATTGATAGGATTAATTTTCAGCTGCCAAAATTGATTACAACGTTTTCTGGAGCGACATTGGAAGTATTCTGGAGAAAAGTTAACTTTTGCTGGAGGCTCCAAATCAGTCCAAAAATGGTGGAAATCGATTCAGAATTTTAGAGGGTCAAATTTACTGGAGTAGGCAACATTTCGGGCAATTTGTTGCAAAAATTGATGATTCTGGAATTTTTCGAAAATTTGAGATTTTTCCAAGCGAAAAAAATACCTTTTCCAATTCATCTCCTCGGATTTCTGATTTTTTGACCCTAATTAATTTGAAATACCGAACTTATAATACCTAGCATTAAATTTTCACCTGTCGAAATTGATCACAACGCCTTCTGGAGCGTTTTAAAATTGCTGGAGAAAGAAGTCAGCTTTTTCTAGAGGCTCCAGATCGGTCCAAAAATGGTGGCAATCGATTAAGGGGATCAAATTTACGAGGGTATGTGAAGTTTCGGGAAATTTGTTGCGAAAATTGACAATTCTGGAATTTTTTGAAAATGAACTAGGTCTCCGGAAAAAATATGAATAGCCAGAACAGGTACCAATGTTGGACATGCCCAAACCCTCTGAAAAAATAACTTTGTGTAGTCTGCCAATGTGGAAGTATCAAATTCACTATTAATTCCATCTTCAGTAAGGGAATTTCTTCTGCTTCCATCTTCAGTAAGGGAATTTCTTCTGCTTCAATTTGAGACGTCGTATGACTTTCTAGCATGTTTCATTGGGGAAAAAATTTGTGTTAAAGGGAACAAAGTCTGGAAAAATGTGTGTTTACTAATAGTGCATTTTCGCCAAATATTCAATTTTTTTCATCCATTTTTCGCTCATTTGTGAGTTTTGCCAAGTTCATCTTGTTTCTTTCTTTTATAATAATTAATAGAGCTAGGATATTTATGCTTTGCATATTTTTTTATGGACTAGAAGAAGTACATATTTTTTGATAAGATCTCCACGAATCACGAAATTTCCTGACGAATGAGCTCAATATCATTTTGCATATTCAAGACCAAATTGTATATTTCATCATATTTTAGGGAAAAACCTGCAGTATATTTCTACATAATTATTTGAGCATTTTCTGGCACTTTTTGCATATTTTATGGAAATTTTGTAAAAATTGACATTTTTTACGGCGTAGCCAAGGGGGTGGGGCGAAGGGGCCATACCCCCCTTACGAGCAAAAATTTGAAAGAAAACATGCAAAAATGTACGTTTTTTTGTTGTTTGGACTCTTTTTTCTGAAAATTTTCGTTCTCGCTTCGCTCGAGCAGTAATTTTGCCTTTATTTTCATGATATCACCACACATCACGATAGATTTCCAGAAAATTACCCCTCATTTCGATTTTTCATGCCTAAAAATCTGGTTTTGCCCCCTCCTTGAGAAAATCCTGGCTACGCCACTGGTCATTTTCAAGACTCTTTTTGTTCAAAAAATCACAACACTTCTACAATGGCTTCAACAAATTTTTTTTGATGAATTTACGAGTATCATTACGATATGGATTGTTTTGCTAATTTTTGAAAAGAAGAAGTGTATATTTTGATCACTGCATATTTTGTTTTGAATTGACAGCTTTCTCGTCTTTCAGTTTGGAAAATCCTTTTCAAGAGTACGTCACTTAAATTGACATTTTTGCATATTTTTTGCTTTTTTGGGTGATTTTTGCAGAATTTAGTTGAGAAAATTGCATAAAATATTGCATTATTTTCATCATATTTCTGCATAAGAATCCCAGCTCTAATAATATGATTTAGGATGTTCCATGAGGCTTTTTAGAGCAATTCATTTTGAAATCTAGTGTCCTTTTACTGATTGTCCCGAGAAAAAGGTACCTACTCTTTTTTGAAATTTTTGGGTAATTCAAGCCACCTCCCTCTCCTGAGTTCGTCACCGGTATTTACTTCAATTTTCAAGTCGAAAAATTGTCGAATTCGACAAATTTTCATAATTTAAAAAATTGGAACACACGAAGTTCCCCCCCCCCTTCCTCAAAATAGGTCCCAACTGGTCAAAATTCATTCTTCGTGGCTCATTTTCCATTCGCAAGATCTAAACAGCCAATACAGCGACAAAACGTACAAAACTTATACTAAACAGCCAATACGGCGACAAAACGTACAAAACTTATAAAAAAATGTACTCATTTTCGAAATTTTGGGAAATATAACCCCAGTCCTTTGCCCTTCACAAAACCGTCTCAGATCCTTCAAATCCCATAAATACAATTTAAGTATTTACTGTGATTTTTCGTTCAAAAAATCCTCAAATCCGGGAAATTTTCATAATTTGAAACAAAATTGGGGCATGTGACCCCCCCCCCCTCATCCTAAATGGGTCTCACAGGGCCAAAATTATTCTGCGATGTTCAGCGCAGACGAATTTTCCAGTATATGTATATTATGATAAAAAAACCATTGAGGCCAAAATTCAGTCATAGTTGAGTTTTCTTCCATTTTGACCTCAATTTTGGGAGATCCTAGCTCTCCTCTCAATAAATCTTCCGGGATCAAAATGCATCGTAACGAAGCAAGTACACATAAGATTTTGGAATTTTAAAGTAAAAGTTTTTCTTTTCGAATTGTAGTGCTGATAAAGGAGGAAAATGTTTTCACCATATTTTCCTAACTAAGTCAATTTCCATAAGGAAAAAGGGGGCCTTTGGGACACAAGGTTATAATCAATTTTTCAAATTGAAATTTTCAGGATCTCATTTTTTGGAGAATATGAATCCATCTAGCCATTGGGATCGATGAAATTCGAATAAAAATTCCATCACGTACAAAAAAAAAGTAAGGACCACCTATAATACAAATACAGCTGCATACCTTACCTACATTGACTATTGACAAAGAATTATCAAGTCGTAATTCGAATACTAAAGTCGAAGATTGAAAAGTAGACTGATTCGTCAGAATCACAGCAGGATTACCGTTACATATGCCATACATAGAAATACACGACGTAGTACGCGCTACATATGTAGATGTTCAATTCTCATTAAACAAACTATAACACCTGTACTACAAGTTGATTTTTTAGTGCCGCCAAACGAAGGGGGTTTCCCGGTTAACGCTTTGGGTTCAATTATTCCTCTAATCCCGTGCAAGACGCACGCATTCATTCTGCCAGCGCCAATAAACATATGGGTTTTCCCTTCGAGTATACGCGGAGCCGGAGTGACACAGCGTACAGCGATCAGGGTAGCGATACGACGCCAAGGAATAACCATTCCTCTCTCGCGTCGCCGTATCTACGATTACCTTTACCTGATGCGGAGCTCTCGTTGGTTATTGGTGTTCATTATTCTCACGTTCGAGTTTCTTTCTACATACTTGCTCTTGTTTTAAACAAATTTTGTCTAGTTGTAAATTTTCATTTTTATAATAATGCCATTCGACCACGAACCTATTCGAAGTAAGTCAACGTTTTTTTTTCTAGTTCATTGTACAGTGTGTTTACCTATCGTATAATTCGTAGATAATCGTTTTTATATTTCAAAAACATGATGGATTTTTTTATCAATTGTTTTAATTCGTTTGAATTTTCTTTCGCGATTTTGGAAATTTTCGAGTCAAATGATTGTGAAGTGGAGTCGCAGTTTATGTGAAATTCGGTGTTGAATATGGTGTGTATTTTTTTTGAGCATACGAGTCTGCAATTTTTTTTTGTTTTTTTTTTTCTCGTATTTTTCGACGTTTTATCGGTTTGATCGTAATTCATCTCGGACTCGTGCGTCAGTGTTCAAAAGTGAAGTGTTGAACCAAAGTATTACATATTAGTGCGATGTACATTTTTGAGATAAATTTCCTATAGCTTATGAATTTATTCAATTAGTTTTGTATTCACCTTCGCCAAAAAATTTTCGCCTTAATATAAAACGCAGGTGGTTAGACCTACTTGCTCAGCATTGATTAGATATACGATTTACCAGTTCATCGAGGAAGGATATCGAGTTTTTCTTCACTTCAAACACGTGTTTGAAGAAAAAAAAAGGTGTTTTTTCGCGATCTTGTTATACGTAGAATCAACGGCACGTGGATTTTAACTCATTAGTATTTTAAATTCATGAAGTAAAAATTCAATCCATCTAGTTGAATATTTCATTAGAAAAGGAAGCAATTATCGGCATGGGTTTTACCTAATGATTTACTCTTCTGATAAACTGAATGTACATATTCGAGATAGGTTGACTCGGTTCAATTCTTCCATATAAGTACCATAGATGATTTTTTGAGACATATCATGTTTAAAAAACACCATGAGTCATTTTTCGTATTGTGCATTATTCGATACGTAGGTACTAGGTAGGTATTGTAAAATGAGTCCAAGTGGTCAAAAATGAAATTTCAACGATAAAATGCGCGAATATATCAAGTTCATTAGCTATCAATGATTTATCCGATTACACAATTGTATATTTTTAAAATGTTGACTGGGCTCGTTTGCGGTATTGTGTAAGCGGTGATTGACCTTGACTTTGACTGATACTGGCTGATAGTGCAAAAACCTACGTAAATGTACTCGGACTTGTTAGATTGAAGTAATTACCCAAATTAAATGATTTGTTCTAATCGAACGATTGATCTAATTGCCAAGATTGATGTCTAAATTGCGTACTTTGGCAAATTCATCTTCGATACTCTATTATGGCCCCTTACAAGGGAACTTTTATAACTCGTCAACTCCGATCGAGCTGAAATTTGGCTTACTGAAAAAGCATGTCACCCAGACCTCAGAATTAAATTTTTAGCTGCTGAAGTTGATTACAACGTTTTCTGGAACGATTCGAAAACAGCTGGAGAAAAGTCAACTTTTGCTGGAGGCTCCAGATCGGTTCAAACAGGGTGGCAATCGATTCAGGGGGTCGAATTTACTGGGGTAGACGATGTTTCGGGTAATTTTTTTACAAAAATAAACGAATCTGGAATTTTTTGAATTTTGAGATTTTTTAAGGTGAAAAAAAATTTTTTTCACCTCATCCCTTCGGATTCTAGATTCACCGACCCTAATCGATTTGGAATACCGAACTTATGATAGGATTAAATTTTCAGCTGCCGAAGTTGATTACAACGCCTTCTGGAGCGATTTAAAGTTGCTGGAGAAAAGTCAACTTTTGCTGGAGGCTCCAGATGGATCCAAAAATGGTGGAAATTGATTTGGGGGGGTTGAATTTAGGAGGGTAGGTGAAGTTTCGGGCAATTTGTGGCAAAAATTGACTATTTTGAAATTTTTTTAAAATTTGAAATTTATTTTCAACGTGAAAAAAAAACACTTTTTTCAACTCGTCACCTCAAAGTGTTGATTCACCCACAGTAATGGATTTGGAATATCGAACTTATGATAGGATTAAATTTTCAGCTGACGAAGTTGAGTACAACGCCTTCTGGAGCGATTCAAAGGTTCTGGAGAAAAGCCCAGGCTTGCTGGAAGTTCCAGATCGGCTGTAAAATGGTTTCAATCGATTCAGGGAGGGGGTGGAGGGCCGACTGACATTCAGATTTTCATCTCGTAGCTCGATCTTTTTTAATGAAATTTAATACACCAATAGGTAGGCATGTTTTCCATTTTGAAAAGTCCACCTAAAAAATAAAATTTGGTCCTGAGGTCTGAGTAACACACCCTTTCTGCTGCTACGCCTACGACACGAAAATATGCGGAAGTAGACCTATCTAGACGCGTGAGAATTTCGAATAAGTAGGTACCTGCTACCTACCTACACCTACGTGACTTGAGAATTTTAGAACGACGACGACGAACGTTTGACGAAATAAAATTCCGTTGAGATGATGCAGTATTACCAGTACGATCATCAAACTGCCCAATGATCTCACGATAAAAAATTTACTCGACGAATTTAAAATATTCTAGCGCTAAAAAATTCCCGTAAAATTATACGGCTCGGATGTAGAGCTATAGACTTGTTCCGCCAACTTGTTTGCCACTATTCACGTCATTCGAAGGTTATATTTTTTATCGCGCAGTGTTGCCGCCATGATTTCTCTCTAGTGGAAAATTTTACTCGATTTTGAATTTTTATCGGCGAATTAAATTCCTCCATGGTCATTTCGTATCAACAATTTGAAAACTACATCGGATACGAATTTTTTAGAAAATTTCTCCCACTCGGTACGATAATTAGTCGACGCTAGGCGCGAGTCGATTCAGCTAACTTGGCGTTGTTCGATTAGCCTAACCTAATACGAAGTATGTACTACGTAATGACGATGGTGAAATGAAACGGGAAATCCCAGAGGCCATAGCGATTCGTTTCTCCGTTCGCGACGTCGACAGAACCGAGAACGTTCTCTCACAACGTATTTAGTTTTATTCATTTCTTCCTTCGTTTTCGTTTGCTAATGCCTTGTGTTATTGTGACGCGTTAATTTTTTTTTCACTTTTACGTTTAAATAGTTTTAAAAAACCATGAGTTCTCGGGACGATAAAATTTACAAAATGTATACTCAATTTTCAGATGTAAAATCTAGTCATAGTGGCCATTCGCGAGTTGATATGAAAGATACGAAATGCGTTGAACAGGAAGACTGTAACTACGATTCTGGAGTAATATCGGGAACCATATCGGAGAGCTGTGAAAATATTCAATACTCGGAAAGTGATATCGGTGAAAATGAGCCTTCGTTGAGCCAATCCACCACATCGAGGACAGATTCCATTCTTGATAAGGAGACACTAGACCAAGACTCGTATTCGGATTCTGCCATTGATATGAAAACAAGGTCAGATATGAATTTGGATAGTGGATTCATCTCCGAGGCGAATATCCAATGTTCTTCTTCGAAAAGTATCGAATGCGAGAAAGAACCACCTCAAAAAATTACCCAACCTCAGCTGTCCATTCCGTGGGAAATTTTATACCGCCAAGATGACGATGGAAATACGTAAGTTGTTTAAAATTATAGAAATTTCGACCAATCATAATATCTTTCCAACAACACATTACCTATGTTTTATTCGTGTTCTTATAGAGCACTACATCACGCTGTATTGAGTAAAAATGAAATCTTGATTAAATACATCGCCTTCAATACACCCACCTCAGATTTATTGGATATTCGAAACCATAACGCTCAAGTACGATCATTTTGAATTGAAAATTTTACGTTTTTTTTTTTTTTACATTCGGTATGACTAACGATTGATTACAAATTTACAGACGTGTTTGCATTTATCTGTGCTGACAAATCAGCCGAGAATCACTCGATTTTTGTTACTCGGTGGAGCTAGACCGTTCGTCGTTGATGCAAATGGAAACACTGCTTTGCACTTGGCGTGTCAAATGAAAAATTCAAAATGCGTAGAAGCCCTTTGTGATGAAATCAAAAATTCCGATAAAAATTACTATCGTTTCAAATACATGCCCGAAATAGTACCACCGCAGGATTACATCAATGAAACGAACTATGATGGTGAGTTGAATATCTACGTATTGTCCACGTGTACTTGTTTACGGTTACAAATAAGGTAGATATTGAGAAAAAAAATGATAGTATGTGACCTGGGATCATAATGAATCGTTTTCCATTTTTTTTCAACCAAAAATTACATTAAAAGTTCAACAACGTAAAACCTTCAAAGAGTGAAAAAAATTACAAAAACAAAATTCACAATTTCTAAAATTTCTCCTGGTTTAATCGCAGTATAATTCGATTTATAAAGTAATACGGTGGAGTTGGCTCTCAAAATTTCGTTTTCTATTACTTTTTCTCGACTTCCTGAAACTTTCTCATAAACGTGATTCAAGCAATTGAGCATTCTACCTGATTCAATTTGACATAAAATGATCAAATCTCACTGTTCCTTGTTTAAAATTCAGAAAATCATTTCACGATTTCATCTTGGAATAGATATCTACATTACACTTTTTCGAACAAGAAGGAGCTTCGAATTTTATTCTTGTTCATCTAAGAATCATTTTCTGGCACGTCCAAGTATAGAAGTACATTCTTTCAATTTTGCTAAGATATTCTTCCACTTTATCAGATATCGTTCTATCGCTTGTATTACACTTCACTATTTTCAAGAATATCTTGAAATAATTAATTACTCCGATTTAAAACCAATTTATTTCAGAATCACGAATACGAATAATTTTTGATAAGAAAAACCCACATAAAATAAACATTACGTAGTTCTACCTTTCATTTGTGAAGTAAAAAAATTGCTATAAACGAGAAATTTTGGGCGATTCAACTGTTTAATATTCGTTAAAAAAACAACACTGCGTGTAGAAATGAATGAAACGAATGAAGTGAACTGAACTGTGAACCACTAGACCTTAGCGAATCAGAGTACAGCATAATTTGACAATATGTACCATTGCTATAGTAACGCTTTCCAAACTTTAAACGCGATTGTCTCGAAAACCGGTTCTGCCAGGGTTGTTGACCCTAAATGATTTGAGTTTTGGTTTCAGGTCTGAGGTTGTTGACCTGAAATGTATTTGGACTTCGGTTTGGGTAATGGTATTGGGTCTACATAGATAAACGAATTGAAATCAATTTCGAGTTCACTCAAAATTCTGCAGTTTCGTTTCGGGCTAGATTTTGGTTTATTTTCTAGTTCTTGAAAAATAAATTTCAGTTTGGGGTTGAAAAAGTTTTGATTTCAGGTCAGGATCAATGAAAAGAGACATGGAATTTTCTGTGATTCTTTTTCTGAATGCTTTCAGTTCAAGTTTTCATTAACATTTTTTTAACAAGATTTTATCACCTCTGTTTTATGAATTTTTGGATCTTTTCCTCAAAATTTCAAAATTTTTTGTGATTTTCAGTGACCTTGATGCTTTTACCAGGTTTTTCCATTGTTTTAACACGTTTTCAACACTACTTTTTCCAAAAACCTGAAACCAAAATGATCTGAATTGGTTTTGGTTACAGTTTCAGATTGACAGCAATATTGCTTTTGAGTCTCTCAAACTAGGTTTAGGTTTGTTTTGGGTTGTAATTTGAAACTGGTTTCAAGAGGTTTTGGTTTCGGATTTGTTTTGGGTTAACAAATCTGTTTGAGACTTCATTTGAAACTGGTTGAAATCTATTTCCTATTTCGGGTTCACACGAATGTTCTGTTGTTTTGGGTTAAGTTTTGGTTTTGCATTTTTGAAAAATAATTTCAGTTTCGGGTTGAAACGGTTTCAGTTTTGAGACAGGTTCAATGAAAAGTAACATAAAATTTTGTAGTGATTTTAATGCAATTTTGGAATGCATTTAGTTCAGTTTTAATTTACCTTTTTCCAACAAGACTCTTAACACTTCTTTTTTAGAAAAATCTGAACCATTCCTTGGAAATTTTTTTCGTGGAGTTTTGAATCATTTTTTGGAATTTTTTTCATGGAGTTTTGGATTTGGACCAATTCCCTGGAAATTTCATTATTTTTTCGTAATTTATAATGACTTTGATATTACTATCGTTTTTTCACTAAACACAAAACTGAAATGATTTGAATCGGATTCAATTCAGGGTTGAGAGCAAAATTGAATTCAGTTTTATTTTGGTTTCGGGTTCTCCAAAACGGGTAACGAGTTGGGTTTACTGGTTTAGGTTCGTTTTGGGTAGTGATTTGAAACCGGTTTCAAGTAGTTTTGGTCTCCGGTTTGTTTTCGGTTCACAGCTGTGTTTGGGTCTTGATTTGAAACCGGTCAAAATCTATTTTAGGTTCACACAATATTCTGTTGTTTTAGGTTGAGTTTTGGTTTTGCATTCTTGGAAAAATAATTTTGGTTTTGAGTTTCAAGCAGTTTAGGGTTTTGATTCTTGTCAACAGCTTTGGTTTTTGCGCGGTGGGTCCCTTCTATGATTCCAGGTCACATTTTTCTACAGTCATTGACACATACACGTGTTATGGTATTTTATCCTACTAGTAAAATAAAGTGATTTTCGACGATTTTTGAGGTTTATTTCCCGAGCAAAGCGAGGGAAGTAATTAAAAATCGCTGGAAATCACTTTATTTGACTAGTTGAATAACATATTTTATCCAAACGTGTGAAGAAAACGCGCATTTGATCACTCGAGCGACTAGCGAGAGTGAATAAAGTAGTGTTTTATTCTACTAGTAGGATAAATATAATTATACCATCACCTTTAGACTTTAATCCCATTAGATGTTAGCTAATCAAAACGTGTAATTTCTCACAGGTTTATCGTGTCTACACATAGCAACAATTAATAAACAGGATTCAATTTTCGAAAAATTATTGATGACCGGAGCTGATATAAACATAAAGGTGTGTATTGCTCGATGCACTAGAACATATCTGCGTTACCTATTCTTTAACCGAATCATTAATATACGATGTATCTCTTCATTTTAGGAACATAAAGCTGGATTCACTGTACTACACGAAGCTGTAGCTACTGGTTCTACGAATTTGGTGAAATTGATTCTTAAACATCCGTACTTAAACTTGGAACAACAAAATTATTCTCGTCATACTGCGTACCAGTTATCTTGGAACCATCCAAAAATAGCGAAATTCTTATTAGAGAATCAGGCGATGAAATTAGATTTCGTCGAATACCTCGAGGATGAATCTTCAGACGAAAGCGACTCCGATGAAGAATACGCTTCTTACTCCAGGAATGGTACGTATTGAATTTGATCTGTTTTCCTAATCGTTTCGTTCGTTGCTTTTACACGAAATATTGATGGTATATTTTTTATGATTTGTTGAACAGATTCTCCAATTAGAAATTTCACCGATGCCAGGAGCGAAGTAGTCGTTTGAGCTTCATATTTTGTGTGTAACATAGCATAATTGTATGTACTTAATATACGTTCATGACTGTGTAAATTGTACCTGAATGTTACGATGTATGATGAAGCAAGTTCGAACGGCAGCATTTATGTAACGACAAATTATTTACCTACTTTTACTTGTAATTTCCCTTTTAAATCATTTTATAAATACCATACCTTGATCTTTAGTAATTTTTTACTCTTTTTAACCAATTTTTATCCTTATTGGTGCGTATTTGTTACGACACCATAGCATGATTTTAATTTCCTAATAACAACTTCAAACGTGAATGTTTCAGTCGAATGTGAGTATAGTTTCTGAATGATCGTGTGATTTTTAGTATTTTTTGTAGCATTAAAGGCTCGTAGGCTACCGTTTTATTCAATTGATTGTATGTATTATTTCTGTGTATTATAAAAATACGTTGTATAATAGTTTTTGTGTACATTTTTTTGTATTATATAAACCAATCGAGTATTCCTACACAAATTTCAAATTGCAATTTGTGGATTTTTCGAATAAATGTTTTGAAATGTTCTCGTGTTTATACTTCTCAAGTTTCAATGATGGAAAATTGGTGACATTTTGGAAATGTGACTTGGAATTGAATCGGTGAGGTCTGGAAGGGGTCCAGACACATTTTGGCACTTTTCACCTTTTCTCGGATACCTATTCAAGTATCTATTGAAGCACAGCGGATTGACTGGCATTGTCAGATTTACACGATAAGGTGCTGTTTGGCAACATCGCATTAGCGAGTTGAGCGTAAAAATAGGATTATTTCACAAAAAAAAAAAAAGAAAGAAATTGATGAATTTTTTGGAAACTGAAAATGGGAGATGTTGAAAAAAAAATTAAACTTAATTTACCTACAAAATGTTCAACTTTTCCAAGATGTTCTAATCAATTCGATGTAAAATCCATTAGCGTCCGAGCGATAATAAAAAAATTCTGGTCATTGAGAACTGAAAGGTGGTCTGAGGTCTTAGTTACATTTCTTCAAGTTTGCTTTCCTCGCAATTGTGTTGGAAATTGTCTCTTGGGGGTCCTCTTTCAATGACTAAAAGTAAGTTACTTAAAATTTTATGATTTTCGAATATCAGTTTTTTGTTTCCTGAAAAGATCTAAAATGTGACCCGGATCATAAATCCCTTTCAGTTCTCAACAATTCAATTTAAGACGAGAAGTGGAAACTGTTACATTTGAAAGTTAACTTGGTTGGCATCTTTGACCAACGGTTGGCATGCATTGTAAACCGAATGAATCCTACAAAACGATCGCTGCTTGACTCCTTCCACCAACCGGTTTGCATTCGTTGGCTCGTTGCCCACCACGCCGTAAGGCAGAAAACGCAACCCGTACGCGAAGTAGATTTCTAGGGGCCATTAAAGCAGGCAATATTATGTGTACAAGCAAAAAGCAAAAAATAAAATGCAAAAAATCTCTTGCTATCAGAGAATAGCTTGTAAATTCGTTTGAAAAATATTTGGCTAATTTTTTTTTCAATTTTTTTAATTAGTCTACCTAGTACTTTAGGTCCCACAAAATGAAAATTCAATCGTCTGTTCCGTGGACCAGCTGGACCACGGCTATCTATGTAGTTAATCCCCGATTGGCAAAAGAGCATTTTCTACAATCTGACCAGAGTTGAGAATTATTGTTACTGTTTCAATTACTCGTAAGTGAATCCGAAGTTTTCGTTCCGTCAATAGTTGAGAATTATTGTTACTGATTCAAAGTGAATCCAAAGTTCTTGTTGGAAAAATTGTAGGTACATGTGTTTGGGTATACATATGTACAATTTTAAACATGACTGCTTTTAATAAAGCATTTAATCAACTATTGCATATTGCCGTATCAACGTACCGAAGATATTGTTATCATGAAACATAACTGAGGTTTTCTTTTACGAAGACCAAATGACAAACATCACAAATTCTCACATAGTTAAGTATGTAGATAGGTAAATCCGATAACTACTCCCTCAGGAAGGCAACCAAACAGCTAAAATATCAATTTACCCCTTCCCCTACCGTCAAGGAGGAAATAGGAAAATGAGCTCGATCTTATTCAGAAAAAGCTGAAACCTTTGGTAGGTAGGTACCTGACTAGAGTGTTCTCTCCTAACCCATCTAATCAAACATATCTGTCGAGAAGTCAACATGTAAAAAGTTGTCCGTCAATTTCAAAATTTGTTGATACATATTTTAATTTTTTTTTTCTAATTTTGGACTAAATTTCAACTTTAAAAAATCCGCCAAAAATGTAAACATGAATTCAAGTACCTATCTGAAATTTTGGCTGGTGGTATATGTATTTTGGGGTCCTCTCTAAATTCTTCTTTGCCTGATTCGAAAAATGTTGTGCAAAGAAGCCCAGTTTTCGAGTCATGTCTCTCTAGGTGGGTAGATGCTGTGATAAGAATTGAGCGAAATCAAAAAACTAGACGTCGAAAATTATATTTTTCTGATTGAGTTTGTATAGTATTACCTATAATTAGATATACACTTAAAATTTACGAATAATGTACGCCTTCTTTAAATCACTGAAAAAAATCAATCCGCTGAAGATTTAGCTAAAAACTGTGTAGTTGATAAGAAGTAGGTTACCCATTCATCTTTTTCTAAGATTAATAATTGTGACGCGACCAGAGATACCATAGCATTGAACTTTTTCAATTTAAAAATCCAAACGAAAATTTAATTATGTTGCTTTTGTTGAAAAAAAAACCAAATACACACCTATCAACGTTTTACATAAATAGACCATGCATTGGCAAACAAATTAATAGCGATACGCAGAAAGGTAATTTTGGGTGATTGGTCTCTTTCCACATGACCGCACATGAGGGGAGGACATGTTGAAAGTAATTGATCGCCAAAACGTACCTAGGTAAATTTTCAGCTAAGAACGAAATTATCATCTATGTCTTACGCAAATAACTTGAGAACGCAGCATCACAAAAAAACACGCAATAAGCTACCTTTGAGCAGAAACTATACCTAATAAGTAAATAAGTACCTAAATTTAAATAACCGTTTCAATTAGGTACCTAAAGGTATTTCATTAATCCTCTAGTTGTTCTCCAAGTTTCCATGTTGGGGAAACAAATTATGTACTTTGAAGAGTGTAATAGAATACCCTGCTCGACTGACCACATCAAAAAAGTTGAGCTTCTATAGAAAAATCATTGTGGAAAATAAAAATTTTGAAAAAGCTCAAATCCTTCATTTCTAACAAAACAAATGTACTTAGAAATTAGATATTTTTCTCAAAAATAATTCAACAACACGAGTAAAAAACATTTTAAGCACTTTTTGAAAACATTTTACTTGGGAAATGCCATATGACTTTCAAAAAGTGCGTTTGACAAAAATGTTTCTTACTCACGTTGTTGAATTATTTTTGAAAAAAATTTCCAATTTATATTCATTTGTTTTGTTGGAAATGACGGATCTGATTTTTTCGAAACTTTAATTTTCCAAAATGATTTTTTTATGAAAGCTCGACTTTTTTGTGATTTGGTCAATTTGGCAGGGTACGGGGTACCCTATATAGATACAACACTCTTCAAAGAAATTTGTTTCGCTAATATGGAAATCTAATGAACCTCCAAAGGGTTAAATTACTAATTCGACGGGAAGTCGGATATCTGGATGTGAATGCATTACCCAATTAAGAAGATTTGTGTATTGTCAAGAATACCAATTTTCTGCACATTACATGTATGCCAAAAGAATTCAAATCCGATCTACGTGGTTTGAACATAACCATAAAAGAGTTTATTGATAGACTATACGTATATTATTTCAAAGGAAAACCACCACATTTATTGTGGCATCAGGAAATCACATTGGAACCTTATTATCATCACGGTAGAAATGGCGACACATCACCAAAAAATTTCTTTTTTTTCAAATTTTAATTCAGGCGTGTTTTTTTAATTTCAAAGTAAAACATTGTTTCGCGTACCTATTAAAAAAATCGAATTGAACCCCAAAGTGACCCCTTCTTTTTTTAGAGTTTTTGCGCGAAAAAACTCTATTGTAATCACTTTTTCATAGTCGTCAACGTCGTCGTCGTCGTCGTCGTCAACGTCGTCGTAGCATTTTAATTATTAAAATGCTAAGCAATATGCAAAAAATTCTGATGCCGGGTTCTTCGAATTTTTGGAAACCACTTTCCAAAATGACGTCGAAGAGACCCAAAAGTCGCCAATAATGACTCAATTATTGTCAGTGGTTCATAAAGAACCACTTTCAGGTGACGACGATCCACTGTTTGAATTGTTGAAGTCTCATTACAACCAGATAACCGATGTTACTTTAAAAACGAAGCTGCGCAACACTTTCTTAGACATAATAAAACAAATGGATATAGAAAATGGAAATACTGGAGCTATGTTTAAATTCTTACGAGAGCAGTGCAATGCTAGCAACAAAAAGAAAACGTATACGTATATAAGCGAAAAATTTACGATGTTATAATGGCTGGAACGGTAGATGAGGACGAGTTACTTGACGACAAAGAAGAAAATGTTGATGAATCGACAAAAATTGGAAGTGTAAAAATTTTAAAGTTTGAACCGTATTGATGTCTATAGTTAGTATTTTGTTTTGTGAATTTCCGATTAAATCCATTTAAATACATTTGAAAACAGCAAAAACTCTCTTGTAATCAGCGAATAGCTGATGGCTTGTTTTTACATTTTTTTTTGTAGATATCGCGACAAATTTATGTCAGAAAATTTAATTAGGAATTCTCAATTTCTTTCAAGTAAGTTCTCTCATTCAGTCCTTTATTTGCTATGTCAGTGTTGTGCGATAGTCAGTAGAAACACAATTCACAGGATGGTCATTAGGTTATTAATTACTTTAATAATAATAACTAGGGGGCACTGCCCCCTGGTCTGGTCCGCAGCCCCAACCCATCTCAAAAATTTGAAAAAATCATACGAAAATCCGATCACTGACCGAGATCCAGTTCGCGTAGTACAAAGATATTATTGCACGACGATCATCAATGTCACGTTAGTGAAAAAATAATGGCTGGAGAAATTTTATACGTATAGACTGAAAGCTCCGATTACCTAATTTGATAAATAAACAAAGAGAACGATTTAGTTGTGTGTTCGTGATTTCAATCGCTGAAATCATACCTATCAAAATCGAGTCTCGTAAACGATCGCGACTTAAATTTATTTCAGAAATAGGACAATAATTCAGTGAGAATGAATGTTAATTTGCTTCAAGGCATATAAATTATTGAAAGTACTATTCGTGCGTAAGTAAACATTGATCCAAGAAGACTAAAACGAATCATAACAACACCATGAGCAAACATACGGTGATAGTGTACAATTTCTCCGCATTTTTAAGGCTTGTTTTCATAAAATTGGAATAAAATTAAAATCAGATTAAGTTCAGTACCTCTACCCCACTGCTTCATTCGAGAATTAGAACGCTTCTACAGATATAAAAAAATCCAACAGTGTACTTCGGAACCAAGAGCACCGTTTGTTGTTAGGAGAAACAACTAGTCAAAAAAGGTATCATCAACGAAATTCTATGCGAGATTTTGTAGCTATGGAATTCGAAGAAGATGAGGAAGCTAAGGCATCCAGCGGAATCTAGAGAGCAGCAATCGTGCAAATATCCAGCGCAATTTTTCGTCACCTACCTACTAAAACAGAGAAAAGAATTGCTGATATAGACAATACGTAGAAGATTTGTACAGGTGTCGTTGAAAACACATTACAAGACAATATAACAATCATCTACAGAAAAAAAACAATTTTTACTGCAAGAACTTCGATGAAAAAAAATTATAAAATTAACATGTGCGTTAATTTTATTTTTTTCATCAAAGTTCGTGCAATAAAAAGGAATGGTGAACAACAATAAATTTAAAAAGACGCTAACTACTCATAAGCAATAGAGCAGCGAGCGAACCTGTAACAGTAAGCGAGCTAAAACTTTGCAATCCAGCATCAACATCAAACCGACAAAAAAAGATTGAAACCTGCAAAATGATATATGTGGGCTTTCTAGGCCCCTAGGTCAGTTACTCGACGTGATAAAATCGACCATATTTGATGCACGATGCGATGGCTGTAAAATACGGGCAGTAATTTGTCGTCTGCATGGTATCGTTCACTCTCCGACTGAAATTCGACGGTATTAATTTTTGGGAGTTTGAACGACAATAATAAAAACGAATAATGGAGCGAGGAGACGAGTAAATGTAGCATCGATGTGTCGGCTGTCGCGTGTTGGTTCGAAAATAGAGGGTTATTTTTCATTTTCGACAAAATGCGGATGTTTTCCGGGCCGAAATGACGATGACGTGGTGCGAGGCAAAGGAAAGGGTATACAGATACATTATAAACAATTGACACGTAGATAGAGACCAGTAATGAGTATATGTGCTTAAAAGGCAGAATTACTCGTATCTTTTCAGTAAAATAGGACTTATTTGGTCTCTCAACACTACCACCCCTGCTTTTCAAGTCTCATCTAGGTACCGGAGTCGAAGATTCTTCTCAATTCTGTGCTCAAAGCTGAACAATATGAGAAGAAATTCTTTGCAACTCGAATTGATACCCATCCACGGATCAGAAAATAAAGAAGATGGTAAAAAATATAAATGATTTAGTAAGTCAAAACATTTACTTCGGATCATCGCACAGCTCTACATGAAAGTGATGAAAATAACATTCATAACTAGGTAATACAGAAACAAATGGGAAATATTTCAGAAAAAAGAATGACTCAATTTTTAAAACAGTCGAATCTCGCGACAAACAGCAATACTCACTAACATCAAAAGTAAGGAATGCCTCCTGTTTCTTTCAGCAGATGTGTTCAAGATTTGCTCACCTTCCGAACGTATGCATTTTTCAGCAATATAAATTACAAAATTACACGTCGATAAATTCAAATCCAAATTAACAAATATTATAATCTTATACGAGAAATCGGGTGCAATGTTTCTATTCTGGGCACGAAGTCATTCGGGTTGGTACGAACTTCGACGCAAACCGCCTACTATACCACCGCATGGAATTTTCGCAACCCACTACACGTATTCTCTCGGTTAGTGGTTTTTTACACCTTATTGGCGAGTGGACAGTTTGCGGTCTTGTAACGTCAAAGAGCGATTGAAGGTCGGTGTTTTCGGGTAAAGTAAAGCAAATGTGGTTGAGCTTTCGGTAATGTTACCATAGCTGATGATGTTGGCTGCGTAACTTGCGTACATAATGCTTAAGAGTCGTAGATATCTGGTATTGCTTTGGTGCATTCGATGTGCACTCGAAGCAAAAAAAAATTCGAAGTGTTCTCGATGTACCTAATCGTTTTGTAGGTACATCTCTTTGTGAATTTTGAATGTCGAAGCACAAAAGTTTGCATAAGAGAACACTTCATATTAGATATGACAAGTTCTTCGAAACAATTCAGTAGCTAAGATGACATGAGAGGGAGGAGGATGGACCCAAGCAAAAAATGAGAAATCCATCAAAAAAATCAGTTTTCAACCAAGTCTCAAACACGACGTATAGATAGTCACATTCGTAATTCATCAGCATGTACATTGAGAGAATATTCTACCTACGCATTTGCAAACCTTCGCTACTCGACTTGGACATATTGCATAAAAGGCTCATTCATTATACTGGCAGTCAACTAAAACCATACGAGTACTGGCGTGAAGACTATATATACACGCTACATGCCCACGGACAGTAATGATGAGTGTACACGGAAATTGGGCTAAAATTACGCGCATATAAACGTAACGAGTGGCTCGAGCCCAATATTGGTATGTAGTTGGCCGTTTTAAAGGTCCATTGTTTACATTCATAATATTACACACATATGTATATGTAACTACGTAGACCTGCCTAAAACATTTCCACATAAGGGTAGGCTATATGACGTGACAATTAGTTCATTATCATTGTTTATTCAGCATCGATATACGTATGATGATTGTATGACGACAAAATGGGACGCGAAATAAGCATAGCCAGCAGCAGTGCACCATATCGTAATATTACGTATGAGGGTAGTGGTAGTACACATTATGGCATTTTCACCTCGTTGACAACTTGCTCTTAGACAGATTTTGGTGTTCCATTAGTATCCACCTTCAATACTGAAACGCAACTTTCACATTTTCTATCAGCTAATGAATCATGATTTCTGTTCGAAAGGGTAAGGAATCGTTTCATTTTTTTTCTCGTTTCTCACTAAAATTCGAAGTTTTTATCGCAAAAGCCTCCGTCATCTCAATAATTCCTCATATTTTTAGAGCTCTATTACCACCAGCCAAAATTTTACATGCTAAAATTTTTTTGAAGAGCTTTTCTCCAGAGTCGGTTAAATCATTTTTTTTCCACGTTGAGAAAGGCGACCGTCCTGGTAATATAATGCAACATTTGCACATTACCTCCCCAGAGAGAAAACTTTTTTTTCGTTTTTCTCAACGTGGAAAAAATATATTTTATTTACATTTTTGGACGAATTTCTAAAAAGTCAAATTTGGGCAAAAATTAGAAAAGATCAGAACGTAAGCGAATTGACCTAGAAAGCTGTGAAATTTGGTTTCGCCATTTTCGACCTTCCGAGTCGATTGGTGACGGTTTCGAACCATTAATTATAGATTTTGGTTTCTTCAGTTTTCTAAAAAAAGCACCGTAGTCTGAATATGGTGAAAATGAAATTCAGCACCTATGAATTCAGAGTTACTATCTTTGTGACCCTTTCGTGCAATTTAGGCTCATATTTTCAAAATCTTTTTGGGCTCGTTCAAATTCAAAATGTTCTGCTGTGATTATTTCTGAAGAAATGAAAAAATCGAATCAGCTGTAGATCCGAGAATGGTTCGAAACCATCACCAATCGACTCAGCAGGTCAAAAATAGGGTGCAAACTAAATTTCAGCTGTTTTTGTTAGCGCATTCGCGAAAGAAGATTTTTGATTTTTTTCTTCTTCAAAAGTAACCACTGAAGAAAATTTTGGATTTGAACCGGAATAAAAAGTTTCTGATAGTAAAAATCCAAAAAGCTTCCAATCTGTGGAAGAAAATTATAATCGAATGGACTATCGAACACAAAACCGGTCTACAACACAGTCAAATTTATAAGCTTATCGATTATTTAAACGAAGAAGTTTTTGACCGTCTGCAAGAAAAACTGAAAATCAGTAGCATTACATGGATTTTTGTAAGAAAACAAAAACTAACAATCCTAGAAGAACACTAATGACAATATGTCGATTAAAAATTCAATTCTATACAATTTTTATTGACATCATTTTTTGACAGGACAATCGAAGCTGAAATTCATCTACCTTCATGACGTCATTTTCTAACCAGGAATGACGTAATTGTCAATCGTGTGTTTTCTTGTCGTTAATTGCAAATAAAATCAGATTTAATAATTTTGTAACAATGTCTTTTCATCAATGTGAAAGTAGTTCATTAGTCATTACCTATGCTTTTTCTGAAGATACGATCTTACTGTAACACATGAAATTAAAGCATAAAGCTTATTATACGATACTATTACAATCAACGCGGCGGAATTGTCTGATGAACACAATATGGGGTTTTTCAAAAAATGAAAAAGTAAATAGTATTCATTTTTCATAATCAACCACTTTTTATATCTATGTATTATAATTTTCAAGGAAAGAGTTACTCCAAACGAATCATATGTTCAGTTGAAGATTATGGAATTGCGATCTGCTCTCATGCAAAATATCACAATCATTCATTTATCTGAGTAGCAGGGAATGGTATACCAATCGAATTATTTATATTTACTTCTGCAGATGATTTTCTTTTTTACAAATGATAAGTACTTCATACTTCAAGACAAGTTTATTAATCTGATACGAGAGTATACTGAACATATTCCAGTATTATTCAAACTGAAATACTTCAAGATCAACTACCTACCCCGTGTATTTTTATTACTCGAAATGAAACTTGTTTGGTTAGGTACCTACATTTCATGAATCGAAAAAATTTGAAAAAAAATGAAAGTTACAGACTTTTAATTATGAATTTGTATTTCCAAACTTTCGTGCTTACTGATAAAATGAAAAACATCTTGAAAATATACACAACATAATATGTACAACTACCTATTACGTCACTCTTCCACAAGGCAAGAAAATAACGTCATGGAAGTAGATGAATTTCAGCTCCGATTTTCCTCTCAATTTTTGGTAGGATTCTTCATTTTGCCTCCAAATTGATTTTCATAAAACTCACTCAAGCTAGTAAACTTTTGAAATGAAATTTTGAAAAATTTGTCAACTAAGTTTCATAAAAATCAATTTGAAGTTGAAACGAAGTATTATGTGGAAAATGATATCGACGAGAATTCAACAGAATACGATTTTTAATTGGTATACATAATGCCATTAGTTTTTTTCTACAATGCTTCATTTTTGATTTTTCAAATAAAATAAAACATATCAGAAGCTTGGAAACTTAAACTCATCTAAGAAAATGTAATCACATTTAGAGCATTATTTTGGGGTCAAATAACTGAAGTATTGATTCATCAAAATATGTACAAGATCTTACTCAATACTCAGCGAATTCACCAATTTGAAGGCGGGACGAAGCATCAATAGCACATCAATAGCACATCAATAGCAATACGTAAGTATATGGATTTTTTATTTATTTTATTCGCGATTCGTGACAAGAGTCTTAAATATGGTACATCCGAGTTTATAGGCGCTGAATTTTATTTTCACCATATTTAGTTTTTTTTTTTTTTTTAAACTGAAGAAACCGAAAATTTGCTTATGGAGGCTTCAGAACTTCAGAACGGTCAGCAATCGACTAGGGAGGTCGAAAATAGGGTATACTTGAGCCAAATTTCAACTTTCTAACGTTGATGATTCATTTAGTTTTCAGAATAATAAATCAGTCTTATCAACTTCAGAAGAGAACCAGTACGTGCGAGTAGGTACATATTATACTCCGCCTGAGTCCCTGGAGTTAAATTTGAAGAAGTATTGTAGCATAGGGTGGGTCGTATTTGACTTGTTTTTGAAAATTGAAGGATGGATTGCACAAAAAGTTGTGGAGGACCTCAGAAAACTGCAGAAAAAATTTTAGATCGCTGACTAGGACCATCAACTTTTTACCAGGACATCAAATTATAAAATTTACATTGAAAATGAAAGAAAACTTTTTTTGTTGATGACTGATTATTTTACGAATATATTCACTTCGAACTGAAAACGCAGTTTTCAAATTTTTTTTCACTTTTCCAGCTTATTCAACACAACATTTGAATACGTCCAAAATTGTATGAATTTTTCCAAGTCATGAAAAAACCCTGGAAAAGTGAAAAAAAAATCAAAACGGTTTCTTACGTCTAATTGAATACATTTAAAATGATCAATCATCACTGAAAAAAATTTTCAACAACAGCTTTTTTTTGAATTTTGAGACCCATGTAGAAAAATTATTAAGCTAGTGAGAGGTCTGAAATTTTACATGCAGTCTTTTGAGGTCCTTCACAACTTTCTAACAGTCTCTACTCCAATCCTCCCCCCCCCCCCAAAAAAAAAGTCAAATAGTGTACCATGCATTCAGGCCAGCTACTCAATTTACAGATAGGAGTCAAGACAGTGGTAAAGCATGACATGCACGCCAAGTATTCAAAAAATGCTACCTACATATAAAGAATCATAAAATACATTCATCGATAAAGAAAATTTTGTCTTCAAATAATGATTTTAATATTCTTTAGTACTGAAAATTTTCATAAATTTGATTTGATTCTTTTCCCTCTTTTTTCTGTACTTGAAGAAATCACGACAATGTTTCGATCGATGAGGGGGGGGGGCTGCTTTTCTACGGACGAGTCCCGTGATTTTTTCGACTCCGGGGCCCTAAAACCAGGAGCACGTTTTTAATATTGTTTTAAAACTATTTTTGATCGCGTTTTGTGAACTATACCATTTTTATTAATCAATTTCAATCTTCTTACAATACTTTCGGCCATGATTTTCGATTTGGATTAAAACTTTCGCGATGTGAGGAGGGAAAAAGGTAGCAGGTTTGTAAGCTGTTAGGATTTTCTCATTTGGATGACCTTAATCAAAAGTTTCTAAGCTTTCCGGCATGCTAGGGAAATCAAAATTACGCTTTTGATTTTCCTTTCTTGCGAAAAACTTCCGTTTCCCAGCTCCTGGTATATTTCAAAAATTACCCACATTCAGACATCGACGATTCCGTTCCCTTTTTTGCTGTTTCGGTCTACAAACGTCTCAGCAAATTGAACATTTTCAATTCACCAAAATGACGAATCACTCCGATCACATTATTCTTTTACTCTGCCTACAATTCGAATTAAAACTACACACCAACATTCGTCGCAAAATTCCATAAATGAAGACGGCAGGCAACACGCCGAACAACAGCGACACAAGTGTCTATATACTAGAGTCAGGTGGAAGTAAACCAAAAACGAGGCAGCAAATAAAAGCAGCTTTTTGAATACACAAGCAGCACACGTCAAGTTATTCCGTTTACATACTTCGCAAAGGTCTAAAACGGCAACGTGGTCGTCTCGCCTCCGCCTTCCCAGTCCATTCGGGTACGCTAGCTCGGCAAAAGTTAACGTAAATTTTCACCTCAACGCGGAAGTTTTTCTATTTGTGTGCGTTCAACTTTATAACGATATGACAATTATTCGCGTTTCCTTTCCCTTCCGCGCCACCTTTCGTCTCGGCATGCTGACGTTGTTGTTGTTAAATTCTGCAAATTTTCAAACAGCTCGCCACACGCCGTCCTTCTCGACGAATTCGGATACCTCTTTTAAGCGTATCTTGGGCGAAGAATACCGCGAGTTGTACGCATAGCGAACGAATACCATATACGCAGGGTGGAAAGGGAACCCCTAAAATATAAGACTATTTATCCCCGGTATAAAATTTATACCATCCGATGGTTCGAAAAATGAGGGGGTAGAAGTACCTAACTTGGCTGCGGAGTATTTAAAAAGCACGACCAACGACACCAACGCGTCTTCAACCCCGATTGAAGTAAATAGATATAAATTATCGTTTAATTTTCGCCCAAATTAATGGAAATAGTTTCTCCTTGGCGTATAGTATACGAGTAGTATTATTTGTCAACACGTCTACGACGACGAAGCCGGAGCAACGACGCTCGACACATTCATTTTCCTAGCCCTTTAGGTTCTCGCATCTCGCAGCATGTGCAGCAGACGACGTAAATCCCTAAATTACGAAACTTAAAAGTCAAAGTAAATACAAAACGTTCGCCGATGTATTAAACATGGTACGTATAATATCACGTATATCCTACAGTAAGTAGTATGTGCATATTAGGAGAAAAAGACACGAAAATAGGCCGCCTTATTAAAATAGCAGCGAAACAGAACCATATAGAAAGAGAGCAAGATATAGACTTGCAGCAGCCATACGCACCGTGCAGCAGTAGATGAAAACGAAATGCAGGCAATTTATGACGTTTTGTATGCATTTATTCTCGCTAATGAGCAGTTCAAAGGAATACGCGAAAAAAAAGTACCTACCTTTCCTTCGAGAGAGAGAGAACGAGATACCCGAGATGGAGCACAAAACACGAGAAAGAAAACGCGAATAAGCTACGTTTCTCGTTCTTTTGAACACGAAAGCGAGCATATAGTAGTCGAAGTCGAGTACGTACATTTTTGCTGCTGCTTTTATACGTACGTACGTATGTATACGAATATGTACGAGGGATAGGGGTGGAGGGGGCTAGGGGTAGAAGATGCGTCGAGGTAGCTACGATTTTCCTATATCGTATTTTGTCGAGCGCTCTGTGTGTGCTCTCTGTTTTCTCGAGTAATTTAACCTTGTTAAAGCGTATATATGGTGTATGGTATGTATACGATTATAAGGTGTTCGTAAAGTACCTACTACGCTCTCTTTTCATAATCTATCGCAATTAGGTCACCATTTATACGCGCGATTAATTACGCCAGCGTCGAGTGATTCTTCAGACGAGCGATTTTTCCCTGGTGAAACGAGAGAGGGTGAAAACTGAACCGATTTCAGAGTTTTTTTTTTAAAACTCCCGTGTTTCCAGATTCAATAACGTCCTCTATGAACATCGCGTGTTGACACCATTCGGTCTTAATAACCCGTGAAAAAATTCTCTTAATCTGGTTTGGTGAAAAATAAGGAAACAGGTAAAAAAAAAAAGGACTTAAAGCCTTCAAAAGTTGACGTAGGCAATACGTTTCAACGAAAGACTAACGAGTCTTCTTCGCCAGCTTGAATCAAGTTCGCAGAAAATTTTCTAATTTAAAGTCTACCAAGAAAAGTAGCTAGTGAAAAAGGAATGACGTTTATTTGGAGTATTCGACTTCTCCAAAGTAAATTTTTTGTCGGCTCATATCCATTGATACACAGAGAGTTTTCATTAAATGTTACGTGCATAGTGCATTCAATACCTATGGCAGGAAAACTACAGAATTCTATCAGGTTCAATAAAAAAACAATCAAAGTTCGGATAAAATGAACTTCAAAAAATTTCTGCAAAATTCAAGGTGAATAAACAAAGATAAAAACAAAAAGAATTTGAGGAACATGAATCCTACTTATTTGTAGCCACGAATTCGAAAATTACCAAAAACAGCAATGTAGGTAAGCACAAAGTGAAGAAAGTTCCATAAACCAACAACAATGGACTCAACATTTTTTCAAGTTTTTATCAAACGAGAAAACTTTTTTTTTCAAATTTTTTTTATTCGGGACTGGTATGCTCGGTACCTATAGAAGTTTTCAAAGATTACAAAGAGTGTTTTCATAACTTCTTAAAAACGGAAATTTTTCCACTTTGGAGCTGATTCGAGGTTCTGAGCAAAAGTTAGAAACATTCAGCAAAGACACGCATTTTGGAGTTGAAAATCTCCCATAGCAAATTTTAGCTGCGGAAGTGCTCCTGGAAGAGAGATCTGGGACTTCAAAGAGGAAGGATTTTCGAAAAAAAATAGAGGGTTTTTTCACCCCAGTCGCTACATAACCTGATTTGGGAAAATTGGATCAGTTACAAATGAAAATTGAAAGTATTTGAGATTCTGCGTCGATCTGCGGTATTTCAGTCAAAATCCAAGACCACTTTTTTTTAGGGGTTTACTAAACGATTGAAATTTGGAAATGGCTTATTTTTGGGTACCTACACTCGTATTTTCAACATTGTTCTTCTCCAATATTCCGCATTAATTAAGCAAAAATACCTAATGGTATTATTTCTGAACCTGGAGAAATATTTTGAAACGCTGCAGTTGTGCCAATATCCTAAAAATCGAAATTTCATAAATTTTTGGCTATTTTCTCGATTTTTTGAAATTGGCAAAAATTATCAAAATATTGGAACTGTTGCGTTCCAAAATATTTTCCCAGTTCCAGGAATGATATGTTTTGATATTTTAGCACAAATAATGCAAAATATTTGCCAAGCAAAAAATTTTCAAAACACGAATTTATTCAAAAATAAGCGATTTGCCAATTTTTAACCGCTCAGTAAAACCTTAAGAGTGGTCTTGGATTCTGACAACAATAGCGTAGATCGACGCAGAATTTCAAATACATTCATTCATAGCGTTATCCCTCCTGATTGGGTTTTTGGACAGATTGAAAAAGAGATCAAACGTCATGAAATGATCCTGAATCCACAGGGTTTACTCAATATCATCAAGAAGCATGCGAAGGTTGTCGAAGTAACGTCTGCTGTAACCGTTTTAGATTTTCAAAGTGCCATGAAAGGTGTCATTAAAAAAAAACCTGTTCGTGGCCTTTTCAAATTTCGAAAGTGAAAAGAGTGTTCCTGCAGCGACCTAATTTATTTCGAAGATTGTCACCATTGTGAAACACTTCGATGAGCAATGGCGATCTGACGAAAGGCTGGCGTTTTTTATTCCGATACTCGATTCTGTCGACCTTCTCGCCGATGACGAAGATGACCCCAGCGAAGTTAATCCAGAAACAAACGAATTAATCGTCTAATTTTTTCGAAAATTGTATTGTATTCGTGTTTTTTTGTACTGAACGCTTTCTGTAATACTTAGTACTTTTTTTCTTTCAACTTTGTGTTGATTAAAGACATTTAAAACGACGTATTTCACTGCAATTTTGGTCAAAATGGATGGGGGGAGGGTGGAGTTTATATGTAGCAACCTGCGGGGGTTTGGGACCACATTTTATGTTGGATCATGTCACTTTTGCCACCAACTTTTTTTTGTTTGGTTTTATTCGTTTGAAAATGCGCAGTATTGCTGATTATTGGTTGCTAAAACCGAAGAATACGTTGCTGTCAACTCCCCCTCCCCTTTTGACCAAAATTGCATTGCTATAAACCCCTTCCGCCCACCCATTTTGACCAAATTTGCAATGAAATACCGTTATAAGTAAATGCTGAAAATGTGCAGTATTGTTGAGTATTGGTTGCTGAAATCGAAGAATACGAAGTAAGTAAGAATTTTTGCCGGTTTTTTTTCTCAACAAGCCGTCTGTAATTAGACGTTTAGAATTTGTAAACTACTCGTATCAACGAGAAACATGTAAGAATTGGGGAAATACCTCGTATGTTAAAAGTACAAAAATTGATGCACTTAATTAAGCACGTCTTGTGCATAGACACAAATTTCGACGATATAAAAAAATATAGACGTACGGCGTACCAAGGAAGTGAGATCAAAAATCTGTAATACCAAAATTCCAATAAAATAATTTAAAATGACCCTATATACACGTGAATACACATACGTATGCTTGAAGGTGAGGCATAAATTTCATTCCATCAATTAGTGTGAGATAATTACACAAATATAAAATAACTTACTCAAAATCAGGCGTAACTTTGAAAATTCGTACTCACCTACAACAGAGAAAAATCACAACACAGATTAATTAATATCAGTTAATCATTTCACAATTTAAACATCATTCGAGATAGATTTTCATCATAATATTTCTATCATTATTGTGAAACGGAAGGGAGAGGGGCAAATCAGTTCCCACAACGTTCGCTGACGAAAAGTCAGTAAATAATGTACTCGTACGAGTAAGTAATCGAAACCTTTCAACGTTAGCTAAGAGAATCAAACACATGAAATGCTAGATCGAAAGAGCCATGAAAACTATACCTACCAATAGTCAAATTTTCAGGCATTGAAATGCATTTCTCAAATTTTGGTCGATTTTTAAAAATGATCTTTGGTCCAAAAAATGACAAAAAAATAGAATAAAATTTCACTAAATTTACTCGAAGAGCTGAAATGTGACATGTACGAGTATTTGTTCTGAAATCAATGGGAAAAAAGTTTCAAACCGTTTTGGAGCCTTCAGCGAATTCTTGAACGATGAAATTTACACAAAATTTCACCCACATTGAAGTTTACTTTGGTATGTATACTTCAATACGCTGAGTCAACTGGAGGAGGTTTTAAGCAGTTCTGAAGCCTGAAGCTATATTTTGGGAAACTCCACTTTTCCAAAAAAAAAAAAAAAAACAGCATAAAATGTATTCGAATTAACTTCAATTCTTTAAACGGTTGAAATATTCAACTATAAAACCACTGGAGAAAAATATAGTTCCGAACTGGCAGACACCGATTTTGGAAAAATTGTGTGCAATCGGTCAGATGAGTTCCCAAAAAAACATAAATTGCAAATTGTGTAAATGCTGAAGTGAATTTGGACGACTTTTATGGTGTTTTCTGGGAAGCTGGAATTTCCAAAATGTCGCTGGAGTATCAGAACGGCTTGAAACCACTTCCAGTCGACTCAGCATGACCAAATTACAGTAAATTTTATCTTTCCACCTACATTTGGGAAAAATTTTGTGAAAACCCGAATTTTCAAAAATCTTCTGAAAGCTCCAAAACAGCTCGAACTGGATTCAAGAAGTCAAAAATATGGCACACATACCAAATTGCAGCATTTCAAGGCAATTCGATAAAATTTAGATTTTTTAAATCTACATATTTTTAGTCAAAATTTGACTTTTAAAAATCAATCAAAGACCGAAAAAAAAAAATGCATCCAGCACCTGGAATTTCCAGTGGAGCCATACTGGGGATACCTCCCTTCTTACAATTAGTATTTGAAAAAATTGGTTAGAAGATACAGATTTCCAAATTACAAAAATTCGTACTTAAAAATTCGATTTCCCTGAAATCATCTGATTAAAAATTGGAGGGGTTTACGATTTCAACATAGGATGCTGAAAATTGATACCTTTTGAAGACTTTTCGAACTAAAGGCACGTTGATGAAAAAACGTAAAAGTGAGTAAATTTTTCATTTTTTTCAAATTTTAAAAGCTATCACCTTTTTAATTACTCAACAAGGCGATTTTCATAGAACGAAAGTGAAAATCATTGCTTGAAGCACGTAAGATGAGCATAGTTTCACTCTAATCGTCTCCGATCAATTCAGTACACCAAATCTTCTACAACACCTTAAAGAACTCAAAAAATCCAATTGTCGAGCCCTTCTCTTTAATCAAATCTAGATTCATTTTCACGACAAAATACCAGTACACAAAAGTAACGACAAGTTCGCTAACAAAATGACACTTGTCGCCAACCTAAAGTTTCTCTCATTCCGACAATCGTATTCGATATCGAGAGAAAAAACTTTTCTTTTTTCCTTTTCAAAAAAAATATATATCGATTACATTTATAAACAATACAGAATAAAACCGAAAAACCCATTAAAGGTAAATTTAGTCTCTAAGTCGAAATTAAATAAAGATGAAATTTTCAATTTACCGCGAAACAAAACCACGCGCGCGTATTTGCTGCGGTAAAATAACAAGCTATTTATATTTGAGAAGCATCTCGAAATTTTCTCTTCTTCGTTTCAAAGAAAACACACCTGCGAAGTTTATTTACCATCACAAAAAAAAAAAAGCGAAAAAAGAAGAAAAAAAATAACCGAGAAGAAGCATCGACAAAAAGAAACAAAAAGAGACGACAACCAAGACACGAGAAACTTCGACTCTACATTATGTGTAGGTATGTTTCCGATACCTACACGTCTCTGAAAAGCTACTCAGCGCGAACGGCTGGAAGAGGGTAGGAGGGGGGAAGCTCGGCAAAACTATGGTACATTTAAAAACACGACTTTTACGCAACAATATTTCCATTAAGGGGATTTCATTTAATAAAAACTTACACTTTTTTTTCGGCGTTGAGTTACACGACGCGGACGGCGAAGTAGAGAAAAAAATTATAAAGTAGCGAAAAGTCATAACATGCCTTTTGTAAATTCGCATTCGTATAAGAAAATTGAATTGATAAAGTTAAAATTTCGTTTTGGCGAAGTATTAACTCTATTTCAAAAAGAAATCGGTATCATTCAATTTGAGAAACAATTTCGTTTCTAGTGCTCTCGAAGACAATTTAATAATCGGGTATGTCTATTGTTTGAAATCTAATAAGTAGAGCTTTTTTTCTTCTTCTTCTTCAGCCACCTCTGTGTCTTTCTCACTCTCTCTATCGTGTACGTGCAAAAATACTCGTATAGAAGGAAGTAGAAGTGTACGTATAGTACAAGTTCTTCATTCTTTTACTCTTGTTTCTATATTTTGTTCACCACCCTGCCTTTATCGTTTTATACTTTAAAAACTACGCGTATATACACGCTACATGCGAAACGCGAGCAAAAAATTTACTCCAACAGACGGAGAAGTTTTTTATTCGGAATAAAATTTCTATTACTCTTTGGTTTTGTTGCCGACGCAGCACGACTTCTACGTATACGTATTCGCTTATGTTGTTGAAATCTAGTTTTGTTCTATTGGGGAAGTTCACACAAAACGAACAAATTGTACGTCTCGTCTTATACGTATAAAAGGTAGGTACGATGTTAGCATCACACTTTGTGAGTTACCCCCCTCCACCCAATGTTAAAGAGTTCGTAGAGATTACTACTTGCTTAGTTATTTTGGGGTTGGTATGATCTCTGCGAGTGGAAATCAATCATTAGGACAGTTTCCATGAAAGAATCAACGAAATAGTAGTTTATTCAACTAGGGAGTAAAAGTGATTTTCGACGAATTTTGAGGTTTATTGCCCGAGCGAAGCGAGGGAGATAATTCAAAATTGTCAAAAATCACTCTTACTCCCTGGTTGAATAATATATTTTTCATTATGAGAGAGAAAAACACCAGTATTTTCTTCCAAAAATCAAAAGCGGGCGTACTTAAAAGTAGCACTTTTTCTCCCTAAATAACGTAAACATACACTGTCAAATTAATCAAAAAAGAAATACAATAAGAAGAAATCGTTATTTTATCTGATTTGTTTTCAACATGTTGAGAAAGGAATTGAAGGAATGAGCAGTATTCCACAAGACTGAATTTTGCTCATTCATTTTTCGAATTTGCCCAGAAAAAAGAGCATGGCTTGGAACAATAGCCCAATATTATTACTCGAATTTTGAAACTAACCAAAGAAGTTGTTCTTTATGACCTAACACCTCCACTGATGAAATTTTTAGATTACTAAGTATTCCGCCCCTGAACCCTCAAAAAAGAAGTAAAATTCAAACTTCAGCAACTAATGGTCATTTTTGGCATTTTCAATCGAATTTTCATCCAAATTACCTGAACGTTAGACATTACCTTTAGGAACTTGGAAAAAATCACGATGAAGTTCTGATAAGTCATGTCAGACTTTTGAAAACTTGAGCATTTTAGATTAAACTTTTCTCTGTTCAACTTTCAAGAACCTGAAAGAAATCACGATTTCACAATAAATTCTTGACACTATGCCAGACTTTTGAAAAATGATCGATTCCTCATATTTTCTGATGAATTCTCCGTAAACGGAAAATTAAAACAGCTACAAAAAAAAACAACAGTTGAACGTTGACCTGCGTGAAACGCTGACATTTTGTCAGAGTTTTCAAAACTACGAAAAAATTGCAAAATTCTTGACATGAGGCAAAAAACATATCCATGACTTGACAATTTTTTGCACAGGTGTAAGATTGTTTCAGAGATGCCTTATTTTGTCTATTTTTCCCATTTTCAATATATTCAATTTTCATTCAAGAAGATTGAATTGAATAGTGTTATATTTTGGAACCACTGAACCCCCTCGTTTCCCTATCGGGTAGCCCACGCGACCAAAATTCGTATCTAGTCCAATAATAGACTGAAAATACAAAACGTAGGTATTATATTATCACAATTTCAGGGAAAATGAAAATCTTCAATCATCTTCTTTTCACCAGTATCTTTCTAAATGGGAAAAAAAACTATCTTTAACGAAGATTGGTGAAAAAAATTGAAGATTTTCAATTTCTCTGTAATTGCAATACAGGATGTTTCGTGAATCGTCTGCCAAAAACTCAACTGTAGAAAGTACTCGATGAGATGAACAAAAAACGTTACTATTATGACTGGTTGTCTATCTTGTGAATTGAAGGCGCCACGTGCTTCGCACTTCGCAAGGCTAAAGGACATTTGCGCACAGTTTTATAACAACAGGATGAGTGATGATAAATGGATTTTTTCAGAAAGCAGGACATTTGCGCACAATGGTCATTTTATGTCAGGGGTTTCTAAAATGTTGACCGAAACGACCGATCACCGCAGCGCGAGAAGTAAGAAGAATAACAGATCATTACAAACTGAAATGTTTTGACTTTTAATTTCGAAAAAATTGTACTATGTACCTACATATTTTACAACTTTTGATTCCCACTTGAAAAAAACGAGGCTTTGTGGACATTTTTGGCAACTAAGAGAGAATTTTCCAATTTCTAGCAAAACAGCTATTTTTCTGGCAAAAAGTGAAACTTGGACAATTTTAGTGAAAAACAGGATTTTTCGAAAATTGTTAGCAAAAAAGTGATACTTTTGGCAATTTCTGGCAAAAAAAGAAAGACTTTCGGGTACTTTTTGAAAAAAAAAAGTGAAAATCTTCAACAATTTTGCTAAAAAGTAAAAACTTCTATCAATATGCAAAGTAGCAATTTTTGCGAATTATGGCCAAAAAAATTATATTCTTCCTGATTTTGGTCAAAAATCTAGCAGCTGACCGTTGTCGAAAAAAGTGAAACTTTTTTGCAAATTCTTTGCTAAAAAAAAAACGAGAGTTTTGAGCAATTTTTGGAAAAACTGTAAGAATTTATTAGCAAGATTCCATTAAAAAACAAGCCATAAGCGATTCGCTGATTGCAAGATAGTTTTTGCATTTGCTTTCACTATAATTATTAGTTGATGGCTGCGTTATTTGGTTGCTACGTTCGCTTTTAAATTTCAACTTGAAACTGATTTTTCATTTCATAATCTTTTTTATAATTTATAAAGTAAAATGCTCCTAGACCTACTACTTTTATTAAAATGATAAATTTCTCATAAATTAGAACTTTCAACTGAATAAAATTATTCGTACATGAATAAAAAAACATAAAAATTGAAAAAAATCTAAATCAGTCCCAAATGTAGTTTTGATAAACAGTAATTTGCTGATATGAATACGGTGCTGAAAGGTGCTGAAATTTCTAATCATCACGGATGCAAACAACTGCTGATTACTTCTTCGAATTTGGCGTCAAAATATTGCTAATCATTATAATAAAATCTTGATTAGATACGAATTGGTTTTATTGAAATGCCTAATCTCTGATTGGCTATAAGTGAAAACGACTTCTATGAAAAAGTGAAAACAATATACATATGTGACGCGGCATACAAAAAGGTTACCCCGACCAAAAAAAAAACAAAAAAAAAATGGATTTTTTTATTTACTATTTTTATGTAAAATTGACCGTAGAATACGATAAAACCATAGCCAGTTCGCTATCTTGACGTTTAACCTGTAAAAAATGGCTCTGAAGTAAGATAGTTCCAAGAAAAATCTTCAAAAAAAATTTTGTTTGTTTTTTTTTTTTCAATATACGTTGAAATATTGCTAATGAAAATACTTTTCAAAAAATGAAAAAACGCTTCAAAAACTTTAAAACGCGTTTTTCTCAAAAACAAGTGTTGCCAAAAAAGCGATTTTTTTACAATTCTTTGGTGAAAAAATGAGACTTTTAAGCTATTTTTTGAAAAAAGTGAGGTTTTTTTTAGCAATCTGACTAAAAAATGAGAGAACGAAAAATGACTGCTGTGCATTACGTAAAAATTGACGGACACCGTTATTCGCCTAACGAAAGCATAATTTAATTTTTTATGTGCCTGCCTACATTATCATATACCTTGAAATTTATTTGCGAATTCACACTAAGTGGCTGACATCTGGCCGATTTTTGCGTAAATGCTGAAAAGGGGGAACTGTGCAAAATTGTGATAAGACATTTTTATATTGTGGAATATTTTTCAACTCAAATTTGCAACTGAATGATTCGGATTTAAGTAATTGAAAAAATTCATGACACCAGAACTCATTTGCAAACGTATTTTAAACAAAAATGAGAAAATTGTATATCAGCAAAAGAGTCGTTTGATGTCTTTGAGTAAAGAAAAAAAATTGTTGGCCACTAAATTATTAATTTTTGCGTTGTGAATTGTAATCTGATTGGTCAATAGTCTCCAGTTCCCCCTTTTCAGACAATAACAACAGCGATCCAAGCGATTCGTGAATTCGCGAATTACGATTAATTTGAAAAAAATCATTAAAAATAAGGAAATGTTTGAATCATTCAAATAGTGCGCATAATTGACCAATAGAACTCGAGTGCACGAACAAAAATGACATTTCGTCAAATTGTTCATCTTCAAAAATGAAGGGGAAAACTTGATTCAAAATTTCCAAAGTCGTGTCCCAGATTTTGAAAATTGTGAATGCGACTTTAATTTTGAAGATGGGCAAATTCGTCATGATAACTTTTTTTGTTCGCCCAGTCGAATAATATGAGTTGGTAAAAGTCACTTGAATGATCCAAACGTTCTCTCATTTTTGGTGAATTCTTCAAAATTAGTAAATTTTTGTCCAAAAATGGTGTATCTTCTTCAATTATTTACAGATAGTAAGGAAATGTTGGCATTTTTGAAACGACTTCAACAACCCATAGTGCTCAAATGGACGAACAAAAAATATTATTATGACAAATTGTCTATCTCCAAAACCAAAGGCCCAAACACAATTTGAAAATTCAAAATTTTCAAAATCTAGGGCACAATTTTGAAAATTTTGAATCAATGTTGCCCCTTCAGTTTTGAAGACAGGCAATTTGTCATAATAACACTTTTTGTTATTCCAATCGAGTACTATGGGTTATGGGCATTATTTAAATGATTCAAACATTTCTTTATTTTTAATTTTTTTCCAAAATGAGCAAATTTTGAGTTTTGCGAAGCACGTGGTGCGACTCCTTCAATTCTCAAGATAGGAAACTAGTCATGATAAAGTTTTTTTGTTCGTCTCCTCGAGTACCTACTCTATCTACAGTTGAATTTTGGAAGACGATTCCCGGAACACACTGTATATTAACTATTAAGATGTATTTTGAGTTAAAATCATAGCCTATAGACATGAATTTTGGCCCGATGCAACTCTTAAAGGGAGGGGGGTTGTCTGTGTCAGTGGTTCCAAAAATTGCATAATTCAACTGTTCCCTAAATAAAAATTGAAAATGGGGGTGGAGTAATGGAGAAGATAAAATTGACAAATTTGGCACAAACTCGGTTGATAATCTGGTTATGCTATATTGATTGAAAGGAAAACAAAATTTAGGCCAAAATTAAGCATAGGCACTTGCTGGAAAAAAAATGAACATTTTTTCAAATTTTTTGAAGGTATTTTACCTAAATACATAAGAAATAGGATGTACTCGCACATCTCTGGGTGTCTGGGTGAGACACTTCATATAGGTATGCAGTACATGCTTTATGTTGGAATACATCTATCAAATGCCTATTTTAGATCCTAAAACTGTAAATTTATAAGCTGAGAGGAGACAACAGAACAAATCGTTATTTTAAACAATTTTTTCTCATAATCCCTTCACCAAACTGAAAAATTTGTCAAAAAATGAACATAAAAACGCTTTCACCACCAAATAAATACGATTTAAAATTGGAAAAAAATTTCACCCGTCAAAGCCAAAAAAAAAAAAAAAAAAACAGAAAATAGGACACAAAACCCAACAGCCAAACATCAAAATTGTAATAATCTCCGCACACGACGACGTACCCCTTACCACCGGACACCCCTCGTTGAAATGGTATTTCGCGTCTGCGACCGAATTAATTAAAAAATATCCCAGCTATAAGACGTCAGTCACGCCAAAAAATAAAAAAAAAAAGGAAATTCAGTACGTATTTTCCAATCGAGTAAGTAATTTTTCCGCATAAATATTCGTACAAAACCATCCAGCAGACTGGGCTAGGCTAGTCTCTCGCTGCCAAATAACTCTTACACCGCCGTTTACTCGTACTATAAACTCGCCGGGTAAAAATAATTTCTTTTTTTCACTGCTTTCCAAGACCTTCGAGGGAGGCACCATTGAAAACTTATTCGCGCCCAAAGAAAGGATTGGGAAAAATTTTTCAATTTAAAAATCATCCATCGCGCTTTCGCTTTATTAGTCTCGAGACGAATCGAATAACACAGGGATAGGGGAGAGGGTGAAGTGACGAAAAAATATTGTATACGGTAGCTTTCGCCACTATATTCGACAGCATCATTCTATCGCGAATCGAGTACACAGAGAAATGCAAAGGAGGGAAAAAAATAGATGTAAAACGAAGAAGCGTGAAGGGGAAAAAGTATTTCTTTGTCGAAGTGAAACGTTCATTAAAAAAAAAACTTTTCAAGAGCTTTTTATTTAAATTCCATCGTTAGAGCTAATGAGGGACGAGGAGAATAAAAAATACCCAGTCTTGCGTCTCGCAGCATACCAGGGCTGACTGGCTGCTAAGCCGCCGGCCCACAGTTAGCAAAATAAACCCTATACTGCACAACCTAAATACATACAAAGCGTCTAAAAACCTACTAGCATGTAAATAATGTAGTACGCCAAACGACACAGAAACAAGAGTATATATCGGTGAGACAGGGACTATGCGATGGAGAAACACGCGCACTCACACAAGCAAGTAGCTCATTTCTTTATCTTACAAGTCCACATCGTTTACGATATGGAGCACAACAACTAGAATGTAGTGGGATGTGGGATACATATACGTTAATGGATTTAACGAGTGCAGGGTACACCCGATACACGTGCCGACATGTAAATACACATCGTTAATCCCAACGTTTTTACAATTTGATTGCCATATAGACCATGGTAAGAGTACTTTGTATCTACGGTTAAAGGCTGCGACTGCGATTTTTTTCCCTTCTCTTTTTACCATCCCTTAATACGTAAAAAATTACAAGATATTTCTTTCAAGCAGGGTCAAAAGATTAAAACCCTCTGGGAATCCAGCTCTTTACTTTATCCATCGCTGACTGAGTCCACTAATTAGGACTTTGAGAAATGAAAAAAGTGACCAAACGCTTGATCAATTTTCTACTCAAAAATATAGGTACCAGTTGATGTTTGTGCTCAGTATCAAAATCAGGTACTGCACATAGTGACACTTGCGGATTCCACGAATCACTTTCGAATTTTCTTTCAATTATAATATCAATCACACGAGGTGAATTTCTTTTAGGAGTCACAAAGGCGTTCTCGTCTCGCTTCAGATGGTTTCCGATTGAAGAGTGAGGTTATTCTCGGAAGGGGGTGGTAATAATTTTTTAGGAAAAATAATCTGAATCCGAATATATAGGTCTTCCGACCCTCAAGTGCAGCAAAAGCCCCACCAGACTGGTTCAAAGGGGGGGGGGGGGGATTTCGCAAAATTCGAACTGAATTTTCATGAAAAGCTATAAAATCGGGTTAAAAATTATTTTCAAGCCGTACTACGGAATGCTCTAGGGCTGAGATGATTTTTAGGCACAGAAATTTTTCAACATTTTCACGGTGGTGGGGCGCGGGCGTAAGGGGTGTATCGATAAACTCACCAAATATGACCTTGGGATACATCAAAAAATATTATATTTTTTGGGCTATAGAATTCAATTATGGCAATATTTTTCCCTTTTGGGGGGAGGGGGTAATGGAAGGAGCTGGCACGTATACACTGTAAAATACACATGCGCAGAATTTGAGTTTATTTTCCATTTAAAATCCTGGAGAAGAGTACAAAATTTCAATCAGTATTTGGAGAACTTGGGGCCAATCCAAATATTGACCAAATCATCTCAGTTTTTGAAGAATTTGTTTGTTTGATGTACAATGTGAAAAACTGCAAAAGCGTCAACGAGTGCTGTTATATCATATTCCAACAAAAATTATCACCCAAGAAATAAGAAAGGAAAATTTTTGAAGAAGATGAATTACAGCAGCAGTAGCTTACCTCCATGTCGGCGAAGTTTAATACAGCAAGTACGACGCTGCAATTATATTTGTGGAAAATGGCTGATTTTACCCGCGGAGGATGTCACCATAGGTACCTTGTACCAGTGGATGGATATTGTCCGAAAATAAATACCTTCCCATTTGGTACGAAGGTGAAATGGCACCTTTTCTCACCTCTGAAAGAAGTCATCAAGCATCCACATATTGAAGATGAAGAAGAAGAATGCGATGACTACAGCGACGAACACGACACCAGTGGCGACGATTCTGATTTTGATTAAGCCTTACTTTATTTTTATTTCATTTTTTCTATGATGTCCTTCAATTAATTCATTTAAATTATGTGTTTTTTGTAAGTATAACAGTATTTTGCATGTATATTTTACATTGGATGGATACGGATAGGTACCAGCCCCCCCCCCCCCATTACCCTGTAAAGTGGAAAAAATTGCCATAATTGAATTCTACGACACAAAAAACATATATTTTGATGCATCATAAGGCCAAATCTCGTGAATTTAGCGATACTCCCCTTATGCCCCACCCCTTCGAAAAAGAAAATTCTGAAAAATTACGGCGCCTAAAAATCATCTTACTAGCCCTAGAGAATTCTGTAGAACTGCTTAAAAAAAATAAGTTGATCAATTTTTTTACAAGTTTTTGAAAACATAGCACAAAAATAAGAACTAAACAATTGAATTTACAAGTTTCAAAATTTCAGCTAGCTGCAATATCCAATTTTTAAAAAGCTGTCAGCGTTTGGTAAGTTTCTTTAATCTTCACCAAAATCTTATCACTTTTATTTCATGTGTTAAGTTTCTTTCGGTATCGATGCTGTTTGACGTTTTCAAATTTTAAAATCATACATCAGACTTCGACCGAAAAGTGAGAAAAAATTCCACCACTATCTAATCGAGCGCAAATGCATTGAAAATTCTGATATTTCACGAAAATTTTGCTATCGCTGCGCGAAAATTCATGAATTTGCTGTATATCAGTGCTCGATAATGGGGTGGAGGGAATTTTTTTCACTTTTTTGTCAAATATGATAAAAATATGCTGAAAATAGGTAAATTTTTTTTTCTTCAAATTTTCAACGATATTTTAGCTAAAAATGACAATATTTCAAACACTTTTTCCCGAAAAAAAAAAAAATCGTCGCCAATTTTCGATAAGTAGGATTCCATACTACATCAAGGGCTATAACTGAGAATTTTTTCAAAATTTCAACTCACCAGCTTCATACTTTTCTAAAATTAAAATTATTTTTATAGTGCTTTAAAAGTGGCAACACTGAGTTTGTCATCATATGCAGGTAGAGATCTCTAGTCATCATCATTGCTCCAATAAGTATGTCAAAAATTAGGAAAAGAATTGAAATCAAATTACCAATTTTTGAAAATTATTTTTTTTTACATTATTTTTGTTTAATTTATGGTTCGTAGTATCTATACATAGGTACTAATATACGCATATAATACTATGGATGTCTTGGATGTTGATGACATTTTGTTCGAGATGGAGGTAGATGTTTTGCCAGCAATGCCATCTTTGCCACCCACTCTACCACCCAGACCTAGCGTGCAAAGGATAATAAATGAAATGTGTAGGCTAAGGCCTATAATACATATCTCCGCCTCCTCCTCCTCCTCAAGTGCTTCCTCGTGCTCGAAAAGTCAAAGTCATTCCTCCTGCTCCTCAAGCGAATCATCAACGGTAAGCTGTCCACTTATGTCCATTCGTTAATCGACCTTATTAAGGCGGTGGAATCCCATGAGACTTTAATTAGTATAATTCAATCAATGCCTATAATATGTTCTCACCGAAGTATATGTGCGACCGTCAGAACGATCTGTACCTTCGTGTTATTTTTTTTACTGGTGTATGGGTATTTTTTGGGGTGTTTTTTTTTTCGTTGATTTATTTTTAGTGATTTGTTTTTAAATAATGAAATTTATGTTCCTTTTGGCGGTCGATCGATCGTGTGATGTTTTTTCATTTTTTTAAAAGAAGATATAATGATTGGTCGGCCGTTTTTTTATTTTCGTTCCTAGATTTAGTAATGTGAAGCTACGAGTCTGAAGATTGTAGCTTGCTGTAAACAGCTACGATCTTCATACTCGTAGCTGAATTTATACGTTCAATTGCGTGCAATCGGCATGTAATACATACGTATCTGCACATTTTATGTGTTTTTTAGTTTCATATTTTAACACTAAAAATTATTAATTTTTTATTTTACTATTTTGAGGAAATTTCAAGGGATGCCGAATCCAAAAGAAGAAAACATCGGCAGTTGGGGATGATGGAAGTTTAACTTGCACCATCCATCCCCAATTGAAGCTCCGAAAAGCATTGCGAAGGGACGACTTTACTAACCCTGTACCAGACTCGCGAACACGCGTTGCGTTGTGCAGGTTGCATACCTCGCAGGGGCACCCTGACTCATAGAAAAAATAATACTCCGCATTTTCGCAAATACTCGTATGTCTATGTTTATGTCTATGTGTGTGGCAGAGTCAAATCTTTCCCGAAAAAAAAAATGTTAAAAGACTCGTGAGAATAAAATGATACCTACACTGCATTTCACGGTACGAGTGCTTGAGAACGAAGGGGGGCAGGACCATATATATTTGCAATATGCAGCTAGTGTCCCAAGCATAGGCATACACCTATATGTGATTATTTTTAATTGAAGAAATTAATTAATTTGATTAAACATACATTGATTCATTATTAATTAATTTAAAAAAATCAACCCTCACACCATCTGAACAAATTATAGACTCGGAATTAAAACTGATAAAGAGTGAAATTCCAGGAATTACAAATTCGTACACCTACTTTGACATGTGGAAATCATCATTTCCCATGCATACTGAGGATGCAGATTTATATTCAGTGAACTATCACCAAAAGTTTGGTAAGTTGTTTTTTTTTTAAATTTTTGAACAGGTTGGGTGCAAGGGCGCGAGGGTACCAGCCCTCTGAGCAGCGAATAGAACAGAGCTATAATGTATGTATTTTCTTAAATAAAAAATCAGCTCGCGAGAAATGCGTAACTTTTGGGGCACCCTGTCAGACGCGTGCCATGTACTCGCGGCTCGCGAACCAAAAGTACAAGTATGTTGAGGAGGCGTGATAGACGAACTTCGACCTTGAATCTTCGTTTTCGATGCATCGATGCATACTCTTACGATCGGATGACATGTTCCCCCGTTGCCAACTAGCAAGTGGAATGCATAAATATATACATAGTCCATCTTTCACCCTCTCACTGGCTGATTCTCGGATCTAATCAACTCGCGTGTAGGTACACATGTGTACACACTTTGTGAGGTATCGAATAATAATTTTTAATATAAAAGTTTCCACGTCAAAATGTGGTGCTTTTTGGTGTTTTGGAATGAAATTTTCGCGCCTTTTTTCGCTACTTATTTCGTGTTACCGCCGTTACTGGTGCCACATAGAATAATTTTTGTGCTGTTTTGTTAATTCTCACTTTTTCGTACCGGTACCAACAATGCATTGATTTGCAATTAAATTTCTGAAGCTAATGTTTCATTCTTGAAAATTTGTAAAAAATTGTGCCATAGAATTTAAATCTGTCCGAGTGAAGCGAGTACAAAAGCTTTTAAAAAAATGATGATTAGAAAAATATAGAAACTGATGCAAAAACTTCGTCAAACGCAGCAAAAATCCGCCGCCGCGCCGCTGATCGACAATTCTGCCGGTATGATTAAGACGAGCGTATTTTGCAGCCGTCCGAATCATGCCGGAGTGGACTGTGAGAAGTAAGTGAGATTTTATTCTATATGTTTTTTTCATCGTGGATGGATGTGTATTCCATATTATGAACTATAATTAATAAAATATAGAGAATAGAGTCTTTTTATTGCGCGTTCTTTAATTAGGGTATCTATAAGATACCTCGAGGTGAGTTATTTAAAACCCAATTAGGGTATAGTGAGCTAAAACAGTATAGTGAGTTAACAGATTGGTCCACATGGACCAATCTCCGGAAAAACCTCCGGATCCGGGTGTTCCACCGGATCTGCAAGGTAATGAAAATCACGAAAACTTCAAGCTAGCATGTCTGAGTAACATTGCAGCTCAGGGGCGAAGCTCCTTTAAAATATACGATGGTGAGTACGAAGTGGAAGAAGAAAAGATGGAAGTAGCGGATAAAACTAAGAATTCTCGAAAGCGCACGGCGCCGAAGAAACACGTTTCTAATTCTAAGGATCCAAAGGAAGTAATTACAATTCACTCCGATGATGAGTCAAGTAAGCTTGATAATTCATCTCCGAAAGCTTCTCCGTTAAGGAATCAATCAGAAAAAAATTTAATTAGTTTTTGTTTTAGAGTACTACTGTTCAACTTCAACGTCCAACTTATAAATTTTGGCAATGTGTTCAAAATTACCATAGTAAAGAATATAAACCAAGTACCAAAGGAGGTTGTATAAACCTACAGGTATCAACCCCTCAGTGAAAAATAAATTAAAATCCTCGGCACCGAGCTCCCGGGCCGTAGGATTCCTTGCGTGAGTTTCCCTTGACCATTGGTCATTGGTTTTTCAGGTCTTTGGGTTGGGAAATCTTTCGGCCTTTAAGTGATCTGAGGAACGAACGAGGTTGGTGTTAAGGGGAAATGAGTGGAACAGCAGTTTTGTAAGTTGGTGGGGGAAAAAAAAGGTAAGTGAGATTTATGATTCAATTATCATTCAGAAAAATTGATTCTAACCGCAAGCCTTTATTTATTGATGTGTATCTTCTTAATTCCCTGCAGGTACCACAAAGAAGACACCGTGCTCGTTAAGGAGGGGACTGAAATGTAAGTGTAGTATTTGTTGTGATCATCTGGTATAATTTATCCATACTCTTTATTATTCATTGATTTTGGTAATTTTTTCAGACGCTGTTATATTGTCATTTATTGATAGTCTTTCTGGAGGGGAAACGTGAACCTTAACAGAGAAGGCATTTTTTTTGTTTTTTTTTTGTTTTTTGGAGAAAATGGTGTTTTTTTCGCAGCAGCCCCTACTTCTTGTTTTCAAAAAATAGCCTCGTTCTAAAAACTACAATTCAAGATTGTGCGTCTAAGTTCAGGACCACTTTTAGAGTTCCACTGAGCGGTTGAAAACCGGCAACTCATTCATTTTTGGTTAGATTCGTGTCAAGAAAATATTTTCTTCTCGAATATTACGAGTAAATTATGCCAAAACGTCAAAAGATACCATTTCTAAAACGGAACGAGTACGTAACTTTGAAAAGCAGCCGTACAAATAAGAAAAACTGTTATCAATTTCAAGAAATTGAGAAAATTGCAAAACACTTACCTATCAATTTTCTGAGTTCTCAAAATTGACAACACAGTAACTAAAAATAGGTATTTTTGTGTTTCAAAATACTTCCCCTTCCCTCATTGTTTCCGAACTGATATTTTTCATTGTTTTTTTGGGTATTGCGTAAAATTTCTGAAAAGAAAATATTTTCAGAACACAAATTTACCTTAAAATAAGCGATTTGTAAATTTTCAATCGCTCAGTGAAACCCTGAAAGGATCTCGACAGCGATGGCTTAGGTCGACGCAGAATCTGAAATACTATCTTTTGGAACATGGTCAATTGGTCATCTTCAATTTTTCCCAAAGCAGGTAAATTAGAAGCTGGAGCCAAAAAACACTATTTTTTGAAAAAATTATTTTTTTTGAGGACCCATCGTCTCTTTTCGAAGGAAAATTATACGGGCTAAAAATTTATCTGAGCCACTTTCAACTTTAAATTGAACATCTTCTTTAAATTCGATCGAAATCCTCCCAAGATCAAGCCTGATGCGAGTGGTCTACGAAGAACCCTACTTCAGTTGAATTCGCTTGCATCCCAAGTACCTAAGTTATTAATTAAGTATGTAGAATCCGATTAGGATGGCTTATTTCAAGGTGCATTTATTTGAAGACGTAGTTATCATTGATGTTTATAGAAGTGAAAACTCGACAAATTCGAAAGAATATTACTGATGAACTGAGAAAAGCCATCGTTTCGTTGGAGATTTGATTGATTGCGACGAGAAAAGAGCAACAGTTTTTGAAGAAATGGAAACTTGGAAGTGGAAACATCTTGATCAACCGAAAACTCACAACACATCAACTACATATTCGCTGATTACAAGAGAGTTCTTGCTTTTTGCTAATTGGTTGCTTCAATTCGTTTCTTCAGCAGAGCTTCCGCGTGCTCTAGATAGCTTCATTTCTTCACTGCTTCAGTCTCATGAATTCATCTCAGCTTGACATGAAAAATGATTCCAATTCTTACGTTTCTTACTTCTTCATTTGAAAAATGTTTAGAGTTTTTCACCACAAATACACGATAAAATTTTTCAAAAATATACATCAAAAATAGAAAATAAAAAAAATTTCAATCTTCGTCGAATGTCTTTTCTCACTATTATCACTGATCACGAAATAAGTACCTAGTAGTAATTCAATCTTATTTCTTGTTGTAAAACACAAAATATAGAATAAATCACAACATGGATTCAATGGAGCGACTGCAAAAAAGAGTCGTTACCAGAAAAGAAGTCTTGTCGGTAAATCTCAATAATAAGATTGATTATAACGTTTCTCCCAATCATATACTCAAAACATGAAGACAATTAATCCAAATTGATTTCGTATTTGATTTCATTAATATCGATCGCTTATTGGCTCAATCTAGAAGCTGCTCACTATGTTTTCTTTGAATTTTTCCATATTTCAGAACTGATTTCTCACAATCAATTCTCTCAACCGATAGTGAAAATAAGAAATACCGCAACGTTACCACAACAATGAAAACGCTAAACGCATCAGCATCCAAGACTCAAGAGCTTCAACTCTGATTAGCTACTTCAACGATTAAATAAGCATCTCGAAAATGCTAAAATTAGGTACCCAGTACCTCGAATCCGTCCAGTGTATTTACGCTGTTAGTGTTCGCCAATAAAACGCGATTCCAAACTAAATCACCTCTATAAGACGTACACTAATTCAAGGCAAAATACAGCACGTCGGTTCCACGAGGTCTAAAGGTGTACCGCGTCCGTGAGAGCCTTTATCTTATTCCCAACAGAGACTTATTCGCTTCAGTGAAAGCCGCCGCAATTTCTCTAGCCAACCACGCAACCTTATTTACCATCGTTTTAAATGGATTTATGGCCACTGGTCATCCTACAAGTACACTATTTAGATAGACGTTAGGTCTACACTACGAGTACGCGAGTACGTTTAGCTGAACCTCTACGTAAAATTTTTTACACCCTGTTTGAATTTTTTCTTCGAAATGAAAACACTCGAGATGAAAGCCGAGCAGCGATTCAATTAACAAAATTACTCGCCGAGTTTTTCCAAGATGAAAGCAATAGTCCCATTGAGGAAATTTTTATCCGATGAAAAAAATTCGCACACGGTATTGAGAATTTCGAAGAGGAAAAAAAATCCCAACGAAATTTCAACTCTCATTCACGCTCTGTATACTCGACTAATCGCTAATTATACGTAGAATAATTTTTTTCCTTTTCGAAATACGAGTAGTATAAGTATAAGACAAAACCGACGACCACAACCACGCAGACGACGAGATAACCGCAAATGATAACGGGGCAACGCCTAACGAAAATCTGTTTTTTGTCGTCGGCTCACACCCCGAGCCTCTTCAACGTGGTAGGGTGTTTTTCGTTTTACACGAAAACATAATAAGGCTTGAATATCCTTTTGCGAGATGAGAAGAAAAAAAAGATTATAGATAATACCTGGCTTTTAAAAGATTACTTCTTTTTTGCACGCTGCTGCTACGTCGCTGCGCCTGGTACAAGTTTTGTAACACTTTGAACGCGCGTCTTTTGTCCAATCAGATGAACGTATTCGATAAATAATTACTTTTTTTTTGCAAAAAAAAAAAGAAAAATTGGAATTTTTTTTGAAATTTTAATCAATGTTTAATGTCTGGTTAAGTTGATCCATAGCATGAATTGGTAAACTGAGGGACAGGAACGTTAAGGGGTAGTATTGAAGATTCAGAGTTTGCTATTCTTTTTCATTTTTCAAAATAATGAGCAATTTTTTGACTTTTGAAGTGCAGTTTTGCTATCTGAAAATCCAGTTACAATGTAATATAATATTATGGTCCCGGGTAGTTTTCCCAATACAGGAAACTTGAATAAAAATTTACCAACGAAAAATGTCGGTACATAAATTGAAAGATTTTTTCACCAAAATGTTGTGAAAAAATCATGGAAAATCGTGTAGATAAGATGGAAAAATTCTGTAAATTATTCAACAAGCCATCAGCTAATTGCAAGAGAGTTTTTGCATACCTATGCTTTTCTCTTATTGGCTGTTTTATTAATCCTTCATACGCTTTCAGATTCAAAATGTAATTTCACACATTTTCTGAAAATTGATTTCTCACTTCTCGATATAAAGACACCTAATTTGTGTAAAATTGAATTCAAAAAATATTTTTAAAAATTTCCAGACAGAGAGATGCCACTCATATAAGCCCTGTTGCATGTTGGGGTAAGGGTTGAGGTGGTGGGAGGGGGTACAATAAACTTGTAACTCCCATAATAAAATTAAAATTGACACTCTTGGGGGAATGTGGTCCAAAAGAATTAAAATAAAAAAAGAAAGACAGAGAGACTCAAATTAAGTACATACATATTACCAACCTTTTTTTTTAATGCTAAGTTTTCAACAAGCCATCAAGCTATTCGCTGATTGCAAGAGAGTTTTTGCATACCAATGCTTTCTGCTTACTTATTGGCTGTTTTATTACCTAATCCTTCATACACTTTCAAATTCATAATGTAATTTTACACATTTTCTGAAAATTGATTTCTCACTTCATGATAAAAAGACACCTAATATATTTGTATAAAATTGAATTCAGAAAACGTTTCTAGAAATTTTCGGACAGAAAGATGTAAATTACAGCAGTTTTGCATTTTGATTCATTTGTTTGCAGTTTTCTAGTTTTGGTTGATTATCATTTTTCACGTAGGCCTACTACGTTAGAAAACAACTCGAATGTGGTAAAAGAAAATCTTTTTACTGCCAGCTAACAATTTACATTTTTTTTGAATTGCGTGCGAATACTTTCAGAATAGGTGTATTCTTTTTTCATTTCAAGACCTATTTCTATTTTTATTTAAAAAATTTGCTAGTTCAAGTATGAATTTTCAAAGCATTCAATTTTATGATTACTGAACATTTTTTCAGTACTTTCAGTAAGTAAGTATTTTTCAATTTTTCAAGCATTTTGCTACGAGTAGTACCAGTTTATTTCCGTAATACTCAAAAGAAGGGAGATTGGTTGATTCATCTTTTAAATACAGAATTGAGAAAATTTAAAATTTTTCAAATGTGTTTTTTAAAGTTTGAATGGTCTCCTAAATTCATCAGTACTTGCATCCTTTACAGGGCTTCAGATAAGCTCAACGTTGATTTTTGTTGAGTTCAAAAGTTTTCAGAATACTAGATAGTTTTTTTCTTTTAAACGTGATGATTTTTTAATTACCTCCAAAAGATGACGAGTGAGCATCAAGAGGCCACCTGAACTAGAGAGTTCTTGCTGGGGGAATGAAACTCAAAATCGAAGCTTTTCCTACGTCTTGTTGAGATCGTTGACTGATTTTTTTTGGATCCATCAAAGGCTATACAAGGTGTTCCGGAAATCGTCCACCAAAATTCAACTGTAGCACTCGAGGAGACGAACAAAAAACGTTATTATGACTGGTTGCCTATCTCGTAAATTGAAAGAGCCACACGTTTTGCCAAAAACCCGAAATAAGCTAATTTTGAAAAAAAAATCATCAAAAAATGAGAAAGTGTTTGAATCATTGGAGTGATTTCATTTACTCATAGTATGTACATATTTGAATGGACGAACAAAAAAAGTAATTATGACAAATTGCCCATTCAAAAAATTGAAGGCGCAAGTACAATATTTAAAAATTAAAAATCCTCAAAATTTCAAGCATTTCAAATTTGGAAATTTTGAACCAAGTTTGCCTGTTCAATTTTGAAGATGGACTTGTTTGTCAAAATGACATTTTTTGTTCGTCCACTCGAGTACTACTATACGGGCTATAGGAATCATTTGAATGATTCAAACATTTCCTCATCTTTTATGATCCTCAGTCCTCACAGATTCAGTAAATTTCAATGTTTTGCGAAGCACGAAGTTCCTTCAATTCACAAGATAGGCAACCAGCGATAAAAACATTTTTTGTTCGTCTCCTCGAGTGCTATCTGCAAATTGTCTTACGCTGCGCTGTGAGAAATCACGCACTCCAACTCCAATTGGTACAAAAATTTAAATTTCAAGTAAGTAAGATGAATTTAAAGTGTTTATTTTTACCTATGATCTTTTATTTATCAGCAGCTGTGATGTAATTTTGTTCCTTTTCTTTTAATTTTTGTTTTTCGAAGTTTTTTAGATAAATGCTTTCCAGGAGTTCAACTTTTCGCACTCTGCTGATTTCAACTTTGTCGGGGGAGAATATTATGTCGTATAAGTCGGTAAATTCCCTGTGTATTTGCTAGGCTAGACCTATGACATGAGTTGTTCTATGCCAATCAAGGTTAAAGTCAGGAGTGTGGGAAAATTGTACTTGTATTTCGGTCATGCTGATATGTGAGTTATGGGGTATTACTATTTGGTTTCAGTTATTAAATTTTCATGGTAATACCGGCTTTCTGACTTTTAAACTCCGTGCCGCACACTACAAGCGATATCACAACAATCGACCAATCATCTACATTTGTAGTCGATGTATGTACGAGCACGCGTTCCCAAGTCAAGAAGCCCTAAACAAACACATGGTTGAAGATTCATAAAGTTAATAAGAATAAAATATGTACATTATCCTCAAATGGGAAAAGAATTGTGAAAGGCCAGGAATATTGCACCTGTGCAGCTGGAAAATCAATATGTAGCCAGATGATTGCTCTATTAATTTATTATCAGAGAAATATTTCACAAACTGACATCACATGCCAATGGAACAGTGCTTTATTCGAGAAACCGTGTTATAGACGAACATGACAGAAGAATTATTCCTCAAGCTATGTATTGGATCACCAAATGACATCGTTGGATGCAGAATGTACCGGAGCACTGAAGTATGCGAAAACTGTTTTCAAAAACACCCTATCAAAAATTTTACGCTGTTTCCGGCTGTTTTAAGCTGATTGATTTGAAACTTGATGCGAAGGTGTGAAGGTGAAATCACTTGCGAGTTGAGGATATTGACTAATGACCTTGAATTTTTTTCAAATTTTTTTGACCCAACAACGAACTCAAAACTCGACTTGAAAACTTCAAATGTACGCAGAAGAAAGTCCAAAATGTGGAAAGATCAAAAAAAAAAAATCAGTAGGTACATTTTTCAGCATGGTAATTTTTTTAAATGGTGGCAGCTGCTCCATGTCCATAAAACCATTTGGATACGATTTTTTTCCTGTTCAAAGTGCATGGTCAGTTTTGGTCGAATTTTTTTTTTCTTCCAATATTTTATATCATCAAAGACGCCGAACTACACCATCAATCTAAATTTGGACCACATTCGTTGATTTTATTTAGAAAATTGGATTGCTCAATTTTGAGGACTCATATAACGTCCCTTCCCTTCCGGATGACCTACACGGCTAAAATTCATGTCCAGACTATCAACTCGAAATATGTACTTACATCATATTTATTTCAATTTGAACAAAATTGGTGATCTAGATTTTCTGCTATCTAGTCATCATTCTCATCAGGTGTGATTATTTTTCAATCCGGAGAAATGTACCATTGATCTATCATAAGCAGAAAAAATCAAAACATTCCAATTTTGCTGATATTGAAGTTTATGAAGTACGTATTTCAAGCTGATATTAATCTATACATGAATTTAAGCCGTGTAATAGTCACCCAGTGGGCTACCAGGGGTTCCCAAAATGGCGCAATTCAATTTGTCAAGTGAAAATTATACAACGTGAAAAAATACACGAAGTTGCTCCTCCAAATTCAGGTTGATGTGTACTGTGTAGTTCCGTTTCTTCGATGGTACCTACTCGTATATTGCAAGAAAAAATGATTTGACCAAAATTGACCACTTCGTGTGGACAACGCGTTTTCAAATGGTTTCATGGACACAGAGCAGTAGCCACCACTCGAAAAATATTGAAAAAATTATCGTAGAAAAATATCTTGAAAAATGTATTTAGGAATGATTTTTTTTGGGTGTTTTCAAAGAGAATTTAGGGTTGTTGTTGGGATCAAAAAAAAAAAAAATTGAAAATTCAGAGTAATTACCATCTAGTATCGTCACCTTCACTACAAGTTTCAAGTCAATCAGCTAGAGATAACTGGAGAGAGCGTTAAAAGCGTTAATATCTATGAAAATTGTGTTTAAAAGGTGAGGGTGCTGCAGACCTAGGGTTCGTGCACTGTGCACCTTGTTTTGATAGATATGTTCTCAAAAATCAAGTACTAAACGAGAAATAGCACAAAAAGCAAAATCAAATTCAAATGCACTTTCACTCCACTTATTGTAGTGTAGTACAATAGCCTTCAATGAAGGCAATAAAAAATCGCCGCCAACGACTTCAACAAAATGTATGAAAAGCTTCAATCTGGAGTTTCATTCATCAACAAGAGCTCAAAATTTGAAAAATTATAAACTATGTCGTTTGTTCAGGATTGCATTTTTTAAATCACGTGTAAATCATTCGCCGAAAAATCTGACGTTGATCGTGACAATTTTGCTGAAAGTTGTCTAGAACCGTGTTTAAAACAGAAAAACAATCGATCACGTTTTAAAATTTGTGATAGAAACACTCGCCTACCGCGAGTATTTTAGATTAAAGTATCAGTTCAACAGCAAACAATACCTCGATTTCAGCAAAAAAAATATTGTTTACATTCAGTGGAAAATGAATTTGATTTTTAATCCATACCCAATCAAGTCGATCATTACTCAGCTCTCCAACTTCTCAATGCATTGCAGTGAAACGAAAGAGCTTTGAAACATGCAAAAACATAACGTTGGGTTCATTGTCCATATTATAGTGATATGAATGAATAAATGGCCTATGTGAAGATAATGAATCAGTAGTAAGTAATTTTCGTCGCTGGAATAGTCGTAATTGTTCCATGGATATCTCGACACTCTATGGAATTTCTATAATACGTTTTGTCCTCAATTTTACCATTTAAAAATGCCATCGAGTTGTCTCGCCTAATGAACCGCGGTGTAAGGTTAATGTACACTTAGAGTGTTTTAATAATAAAATTCGCAACACTTTTCTTATTGGTTTTAAATTGAAAAAAAAAATTTGAAACATAGTCAAATTCTATGGATGAATTAATTTTCTTGCAATTTTCATGGTGAGACCCTCTCGAGTGGTAGAGGGGAGCAAAACACCCCCTAATTTCATTCTCGCGTATTCTTCGAAGTAGTGCTGGGCCCTCTTCAAATTCAACAGCCGTTTACTCAAATTCTAGGCATAGAATTTTATTGAAATTTTTACGGTTGGTGGGTATAAGTAAATAATTGATTTTTTCGTGATTTTCTGAGTTGAGAACAAAGAGTGCGATGTGTCCGTTTATGTAAGTAAGACATGCCTACTTACCCAAACAGGCATTTTGCTATTTTAGAGAAATTTGTGTGTGAAATGTTCGGCGCTAAAAATGTAAGTAAATTTGAGCGATGCTAGGTTTGAAATATTCAAATTGAAAGGATGCACTGACGAACTGATTTTGATAAATTCTTGACACACCACTTGAAGAGTTCACGAATTGACTTTGACTCATTCGTTTTGAATCAGTCAGAAAGATTCGTGACTGTTTAGTGTTTTATGCATAATATTTTTTGCTATGTTATTGTCTAAATTTTAATTTTTAATTACTACATATATAATATGTTTGCGAAAATTTCAACTGTTTTCATAGTTTCATGAAATATTTTCATTGTTTATCTGTTCTTGTTTTATAAGAATATTGTTGTAACTTGCATTGGATCAAAATTTTCAAATCGATTAGGGATCCCCGTCTTGCATTTGACGATCCGGTGTGGGAGACCAAAAATTGAAAGTGCTTCAAAAAAGAATTGACTATCACTCTAACGCTGTACTCCGCGAAGTGAATGAAATTATGACGTCGTCGGCTAAAAATTTGATCAATTTTCAACGCGAAGTTTGGCCTCCTTATGAGATCAAAGATAGATTCGATCCTATGCGAGAAGAAAATGGCGTACTCGTTTACGATTTGGTAGTTGTTGATCAAGGTTATCAGAAATCATCAGCGGACAGTCGCATTCGGGAGTGGAGGGCGGCGATGGCTGAAAAACTCGACAAGGAATCAGATGAAGAACCGGAAAAATCGCCTAAACCGCCTAAATCGTATATATTTGAATCCGGAGTTTGTCTCTCGTTGATTTCATTTTGAAAATTCAATTCAATTTCCTCAACTATTGGATCGAGAATTCATCCAATCATCTTGGAGGTCTATAATTCAAGAGCAAGACTATTCAATTCTTATTTTGGATTAGTCATTCGCCACTGGGAGCTCATTTGGACGATATTTAGTACACTGGATCTACTCGTATACTTGGATCAGTTTTATACCCAGCTTTGCAAGCTGGAGCTCTCTGAGCAGCTTTATGCTTTCCATTCGAGAATTTCAATGGAATTCTAAACCGACTGTTTGTTAATGCCACAGGGGTTCAGCAACAAATATGCAAACAATATTTACGATTTGAAAAGCTGACCAAAGAACTATATAAATTCTAACAAAACTGATGTCAAATTTGGATTCGGCGTCCTCTAAAACCTGAATGGCGATCTACACGTCAAATTTGGGCACTAAATTGACGTTATGTTCTTGCAGGGTGGAAGGGTCAGTATCCACCGTATTTGCGAAACGGATGCAAAATTCGAGTTCAGTGCCCTCGAAAACATGAATGTAGATAATATTAATGTGAAATTTGTGCCATACATATATTTTTGCATCATTTTTGTAAGGGAGGAGGGGAGTCATTTTCTTCTCCAAACATATGACAGATAACAAAGTTGAATTAACATGTATTTTGAGAATTATTTTTTCGAGAGGGTAAAGCAATATTTATTTTTTCTTAATCAACAACATTTCTGCAGAAACATACGGAAACAACAAAATCTAAAAGATTTTTGGAAACCAAAAGCCTCGTTCCCAAAGTAATAAATAAACGAATAGCACGAGAAAAAATCATAACCCATTTCCCTTCCTATCTAATTAACTGCAAATTCTTCATCATCTCTTCCCTCCACCAAAATCTTTTCTTAATCGCAGATTTCGTTTCTCAATCCGGCAAAAACATACCTCCAACTTGGACGTATGCGGCTGAGAAACCTCACGTGAAATGTTTCGCGCAAAACTATCGACGAAGAAAATGCATTTCCTCGTACTTTATTCCATAGCATAATACAGCGCTGCACACGCAGATCAAAAGTTCAAAGAACATTGCGGTGTTTCACGAGGAGAGGAAGAGTTAATTAAATCTTTTTGTGCAACGTTAAGAATGACTGGAGGTTTTTTTTTTTGTACAACCAGCACCAGCAGCAGCGAGCATGAACTACCGCCAGTACAGAACGTAAAAACATTAGCGAGTTTCTGAAGAACGACGGGATCGCTATTAAAAGTTGAACATTTGCGGTTAAACTTTGGCGTACGTAAGGTTTCTGCTGCTGTTCTCTCTCACTCTCTTCCTATGTCTGTGTTTCTTTGCCATTTCTCATTGTTCTACTCTTAGTTTGCCAAAGTCTCGATATTTCAAAAAGGCATAGTTTTCGTTACGTTACGTTACTATGGGCATGCCGACGACGACGATGTAGCCGAAAGGCACGACGAGGGGGGAAGGTGAGGGCGTCGAGTACATAGCAAAAACGAGCATTTAACCGATAAATTTTGCGGAATCTTAGCTCTCGAGACTGGAGGCTTGTGTACGCAATCCGGCGGATCATCTTCGCCATAATAAATCATTCGTTATCCCGTTCGCTCTTCTTGTTCGGCGTTTACAAGTGGCGGGTTGTTTACATATTTCACTGACGTATCATTTTTCAAGGCAGCCGTCATAATGACTACTATCATGTTCATATTTGAAAATGAACTATGTTTTGCCCATCGTATCGTCGTCGTACTCGCTCTTGCTCGCGTTTCACGGCCGCAGCCGCAGTCGCCGGAGCGTGTAGTTTTTTGCTCCGTTTACATACATACTCTTTCTCCACAGATGATGAGAATACTGCCTAGTCATTTATCCGGGAGCGGTTTTGTTGGCTGGGCGAACGACCAAAAACACCGAGATGGCCCCGCCAGCTACACTAACGATCAAAGTCCACATCGTTCGGTACGCGTAATTAAAACTTTTTCGTCAAAATCTTTCGGACTATACAGTATCTACGAGTAGATCGGTCGCACCGAGCGAATATCTCTTGAAATGGATGTTTGCTGCTTTTGACGGATGCAGCAGACGCGCGTTCCTAAATTAAGATTTAGTCTTTTGTGGCACGTGCGAAGGAATACACCGTGTATTGGGTATATTATTTACATGTACAGATACCAGATTAAAGAATGCCTTATGGCTAAACGATGGTGGTGCGGTGTGCTTCGACGTAGCCACGTGAAATGAACACCCTATCATCAAAAATACGACAAGTGAAGAATATTTCGAAACGTTATTATCATTTTTCTATAAATAAAAAAACCTGCTAATAATGGAAGCAGGGATTCGTCATTTATGCAAGAAAATATGGTACCTGCGAACCGCATGAAGTGTTTTCTTGGGGATTTGAATGGTATTTTAACTGATTTGCCCATTTTTTTTTTTTTTTTTCAAATCCAACATAATTTGGTAAGTATAGGGGTCATTCCACGTCAATTGGACCAAGAAGTGGTTGGAGGTTCGGCGATTTTTTTGAACTTTTTCCGGTGGAAAGACCTTCCGAAGGGATGACCAATGGCGCAAATCGCAGCCCTCTAGCCCATTTTTAAAGGCAGCCAGGGGGTGTCAAAGTTTTCAGTGAACCTAAAATATCATCCATTTCAGCAGTGGATTACTCGATAACCGCGGTATCTACCAAAATGGAACATTTTCCCATGGTTAGAGGTTTTGAAAGGCTTTTTATTGATACCATAAAAATCAGTTTTGCCACTTTTTTTCGTACAAAAAATTAGCTCAAAAAGTTTCGAAACGTAGTTTTCATATCGTTCCGACTCTCAAAAATTCTGAAAAAAATATTTTATGGACAACTTTTCATACTGAAAAACATAAGTTATTAAAAAATTGGGGTGGTACCATGTTGCAAAGTTGATTTTAAAAAATTTAAAGTTTGCAAAAAAATGCGATTTTTTTAGTTAAAACATGAAAGGAAGTTTTGATAGGTAAAATTGACCCATTTGAACCCTATTTTTACGTATCTGTTGAAAAAGTTGAAAAAACCCTTTCACTCGATGAAATGAACTCATCACAAAAAAATCAAAATTCGAAAAGATTCAAAAAATGAACGAATTTTAATTTTTTTTGTTGTGAGTGTAATTTTTATCAACTTTTTCATGAAATACGTCAAAAAGAGGTCAAAAAAAGACAACTGAATAAATTTAAACTTTTTTTGATGTTTAAAACTAAAAATTGAATTTTTTCGAATTTCGATTTTTTTGTGAGGAGTTCATTTTCAAAAAAACTGAACGTGAGTTAACCTATAAGCTACTTATCTTGTTTTCGAAGACACTGATGACGAATTTAAATCTCAATTTATTTTTTGAGCCCCTACAATATTGATCAAAAACGGGTGGAAAATTGAAAACAGTTGAGTCATTTTTGAAAAAAAAATGGACCGATCAATTTTTTGTTTCCTCTTTTTTCAAATTCAACGTCCAATGTCGTCAGAAAAATCTGCAGATCATAAAATGAGTTTCGCTCACGTTCTCTTGAGACTCTTGATTGAATTTATGAGTGTTTGGAGGTAGGTATCCAACTTCAGGTATAAAAAATAAGTACAATAAATTGCCTGCCCAGTTCCCTGTACATACAAGTCGAAAAAGGCAGACTTGTAGATTATTTTTTTCATTTTCACTAAAAATTTACCGAGAAAATTTTTCAGCTCCGAAGATGCTCTTAAAGGGGAGATATGGGTCCTCAAAAAGGAGGCATTTTCGAAAAAAAATCGTGTTTTTTTCGCTCTAGCTCTTGCCCAACCCGTTTGGAGAAAAATGGCCCAGTTCCAAAAGACGTTATTTGAGATTTTGCGTTGATATAGGCCATCGCCATTAAAATAATCCAAGATTAAGTAACCCAACTGGCAGAAAAACTGTTGAACTGGACAAAGTTCGGTCAAAAGAAGATGCAAAAATATTCCACCACCTAAAATTTCTGATGCTGAAGTGCATTTTTTGATTTGTGGTGAATTTCGGAAAAAAAATTGAGCTCAAGAAGGAAAAATCCAAAATTTTGTCTCGTAAGTAACGTAAGTACACATTTTTATTTATCATGAGCACATGCCTCAACCGTCTTTAGACTTTAGGCACTTGTTAGTTGTTATCATGTTGAACAACTGTAGGTAAGTAAATTTTATTTATTTATTTATTATTTACAAGTTGGTCAAAAATATAAAAATTTCAATTCAAGAGAAACATTTCAAACTCAAGTCGGATTAAAATATTTCAGCATAGGCATCCTACACTCATAGCATTAACCTAGAAAACATATTAGAAGAAAAATTCACGTGACAATCAATTTATAAAATAATCATTCAGCATTTATTTATATTTTGCTGACTGAAACGTATTTGTAAGTATTGTACAAATACGTAAGTAGACGTGCATATTTCTTCATGGAGTTCAACATTCGACCATTTAAACTCTTTGCGTGCTAACATTCATGAAAAAATAACTCGTTGAAATCTGTTACGTGTTTTTCAAATTCTTGTAAAAATTCAATTGTTACCTATGTACTAAAATCAGTCATGGATTTCGTAAGTACACGCTTAACATTTAATGCAATATTAAGATATCATTACGATAAGACCTTAAAATGAATATTTTAATCAATTGAAGATGTGATTTGAGCTAAAGAACGATCGAAAATTGACATTTTTTTTACTGATTAGCAAGACTGGGATTTTTTGTCATAAAAACGGTATTTTATGAGCATAAAATATGCCTTTCGAAGCAAATTTTAAACTCGATAGAATTATGAACATATGTACTAGTATCAAAATGCAGGGGTTTCAAAAGAGAACAAAAAAATGGCAAAATTGGAAACCTACATGTATTTTTTGTATTTCATCAATCTTAGTAATCATCTTAGTAATCAATCAATACGAGTAAACTAAAACGATTCATAACTTGATTTAATAGGTATTACACATAGGTACAGTACCTAATATGATAACGATGAATTAAAAATTACGAGTCAAAGTGGTAAATCATCAAACAATCGATCAAGTACAAAAAATTCCGTTTTTTCTGTGATTAGTGCATTGTATTGACAAAAAATTGATTTAAAATTTTTTTCTTCCATGCAAAAAGTGGATTTTAAAAAATTTTGTAAAATATTTCGTGAAAATGCAAAAAAAATCTGTAAAATATGCTTGAAAAGTGTTGAAAAATGGTCTAAAGTGTAGCCTTTGCGCCACACGTTGTACCACCATAATTTCAGTAGTCAATTTTAAGTTTGAAGCCTGCAGTAAAAAAACATGAGATGAGAATTTTGATGCTAAAAGATGAAAAAAATCTTCATTTTCAAAAAAATAATTGCATCACTAGATTCATTGAGTCGAATCAAGCCAAACGTAATAAAAATTGTTTGTCCATCTCACAAAATTGAAGGAGCTGGAAATATTTTCATTTTCAAACTTACGTTAATAAATCCAAGATTTAAAAAAAAAATAAAACCTTGATTTATTACCTATTTTTATCTACTTAATAGCCAAACAATACCAAAATCATTTTAAAAATCTTTCAGCAAGTACTTACCTTACCTAAATCTTTGAAACAAAAAACCAAAAAAAAAACAGTAAATCTTTACTATAATGATTCCTCTGGGGACCAACCAACGTTTAGTGATAGGCGCAATTATTTTTTTGAAAAGGGTTCAAAATTTTGGGCTACATTTTCAAAATTTCCCACAGTGTATGCAGCTTTGGATTTAAAACTGGCTGCTAACATTTTGATGGCATTATGTGTGATCTAGAGTTTACACACCTACACTACTTTCAATCAAAATCCCAGAAGGACAGCTCATATAAGCTCAAATTGATCAATTCTAATCAAACATTCAAACCACACGATCTTCAACCTAATTCGAAATAATTTTTCAGAAATCGTTAATATTTTTGATACTGAGCTTGGCATCAGCGTATCCTTCAGTCGACCGATACATCACCGAGCTGCCATCCAATTTAAACTGGCCCTACGACGGTATGGTAGCAGACCAGCCGTATGCACCGGTACGTCCATCTGCATCCGCTTACGTATACCAAATCGACGATCCAACAGCCAATTACATCTTTTCGACCAATTATTGGTCCAAGAAAGACCCCACACCGTACACAAAACGATCCAGATCCAGCACCACAGACTCCTTAACTCGTACACCACCTACTCGTGGTCCGAATTTTAAATCTCGATCTGTAACATTAACGGAGGCGATACCTGCGGCACCAGTTACACTTCATGTGACGCATATGACATCAGAGCCACCAGCCATATACAAGTACTATAGCATCTATGGCACTAGACCTATAACGTATTACCCCTTAAACTACGTTTATTCTGGTAATGTTTACTCGACGCCATTCCCATATGAATATACTAGCAGCCCGGCGAGTTCATTTGTACAACCAAATGTGTTGCATTCGGATTACTTGACTTATTTCAAACCATTTTACGTTGTAAATAATGCACTTTACAGTTTTATTCATCCGCTGCATAGAGTGTATATTTATGAACCTCCGAAACAATACGTGCATTATGATTATGTGATTGAACAACAGCAGCAGCCTGCAGTTCCCAGCGTTGAAGGCTACGACCCAGAAGCCATCAAAATACAAAATAATCCATCTATCGTTACCGGAGAAAATATACCTGTTCCGGACCAAATTCAAAATAATTCATCTGCCGTTGCCGTAGCAAATAAGCCTGCTGCCGTTAAAATTCAGAAAAAACCGATTGAAACTAATTTAACTAAAATCAACATCGATCCTATTACCGAAGCTGAGGCTAGATTTAGTTTTCATGATGGTGAGAGTCGAGCTGCACTAACTACCTCAAGCTCGAATATCATTCATAAACAACGACCGATTTACCATAATACCTATGGCATTATGTATCATAAGTTGCCTCGAAACAACTTACGAAATATACGACCATCGTAGTTATTTTGATGAATCAAAAAAATATGTATATTTACGTAGATAGAAATTAACTCCATACGTATTTTCGTTGTACCCCCCCACCCACAATTACTCTCATTTTTTGTACTTTTTTTACAATATTAATAACTCATTGATGAATGTCTGTGTAAATTTTAATTCAAATTGAAAATTGTTCAACTCACACGTAGAGTGCTTTGAAAATTTGAATTGTTTGGCCACAGAAAAGATCAATCAAAACCATGTGCAAAAATCCATCATTTCATTTGCTAAAGTATATTTTTTGATTTTTTACGAATTTTTGAAAATCAGAACACCAAAAACGTGAAAAAATACGAATTTTAACAAATTGATCTGGAAAAATAAAATTTAGTAGGTAGGTATGTGCCCTATTTTCGCCTCTTCAATCTTCATCGATTGCGAACAGTTTCGAACTGTTTTGAGCAATTCCGGAGCTTCCAGCAGATTCCCAAACACTGACTATAATTATCTACTTGACCGATTACACCCATATTTTTTAAAATCATGTTTTTGCTGATTCAGAACCTGTAAAGTAAAAGTTAGCTTTCCAACTTTGATTTGGTTATTTAATTTTTTTTAGATGCAAACTTTCAAAAATCTTTTGCAGACTCTAGGATTGCTCAAAACTATTCGAAACCGTGTCTGAACGACTTGAAAAGTCAAAATTAGAGTACCCACCAATTTCCAGCTCAATTAATCAAAATGGTAAAATTTCGATGGTAGCCCTTGACCCACATACCCATCATTAAAATTTTAGCTGCAGTTTCCAGTTTAGCTGTCACCACAGTTAACCCACGCGTTCTCACAAAAGACTGCTCTTATATCTTGCTCAACTGAATTTTTGGTATAACATTCTTCAAGGATTGTTCAAATTTTCATTCAAAATGGAGAACTTGAATAAGAAAATAAAACATTGCAGGGTAAAAAATAAAATTGGTCTTTTCGAAAAACTTCATCAACGTAGTACGACACTTCATGGAAAACATCCGGCAACGATTAGAGTTGGAGTTGAAGAATTCCTAGGTAAATTTTTCTAAACTCATCACAATACTCATTTTGTTTTTTAGATTTCATTCCGATTTTCAAACCCATAGCCTGAATTGAATTAATTCACAATAATTTTGAAAACTCGTTTTTTGATTACCAAATTTGTTTATTTATGTAGTTTCTATTCAAATTTTCAGAAATTTAATTTACATTTTATTTAATTCAAATTTATGTTTTATATTATTTTTGGTACAGTTGAATATGTAATTTAAAGAATAGAATGAATTGGAATTTGTAAATTTTTCCAAACTCACCATAATATTATTTTGTTTTTTAGTTTTCATTCAGATTTTTAATACGATGGCTATGTTTATTGTTTATCCACCCTTCGGGCAGGAAAACTTAAATATAAGTCTAGAAATATTATTCTTTTATGATAAAGAATGGCTACTTCTGAATTTAAATTTGAGTGTGCTGATGGAATTAAATTACAACCACCTTCTGAGGTTTGTTTGAAGAGTATTGTAACTTATAATAATAATGTTCCAAATGTTACGTACAAAGGGTAATAATTTGATTTTGTATAAAACTGAAGGCTCCGAACCACATAGTACTTGTACCTGTTGCTAGAATTACTCACTTCTCTGATTTATCTGTACAACTCTTCACCCTAAATACCATAAAAATTAAATGTAATATTGAAAATCTGAAAATAAATGATGATACAATGCATGAGTACCTTCTAAGTAGTGATCCTGGAGAGAAAATTGTGTGGAAGGTCTTCTACTTTATGCTACTACCCTGCGAGTACTGATACAATTTACCAACTACATATCAAAGAAGTTCCAGATAATAATTTAATAAATTTTCGAGGTGAAAAGGTAAGTTCAATTTTAGGTTTTACGGTTATGAAAAAAAAAAACTATTCATCTCTGACGACCTTTTTTGCTCAATACAGTGCAGTTTTTAGCATTTTCAACTCTTTGGTGGTTCTCTAGGTTCCCATGTTAGAGGAACAAATCGCTTTAATGGGTGTAATATGGTACCCTGGCCAATTGACCAAATCACAAAAAAGTTGAGCTTTCAAAGAAAAATCATGTTGGAAAATAAAAATTTTGAAAAATCTCAAATCCTTCATTTCCAACAAAACAAATGAATATAACAAAAGCACTTTTTGAAAATATTTTAAAAGAATTAATGAGGAAAAAAATCGTAATACCCAACGATTGTAAAAAAAGTTGTCTAGCAGTTCATTATGTTCAAAGCGAAAATGTTTTCATTATTAATTTCTCTCACGACGAAGCTCGCAAATTCGCCAAATTTTGTGTCATATTTCGGTCCGATTTTCGACAAGATTCTATGACTTGATGAAAAATCCTCTCTTATTTGTTTATTTCATTTTTTGGTTTAAGGCATTTCATTCATCAAGTTTTTATTATTGCTTAACTTGTGAACTGCCAGACGACTATTTTTTACAACGGTTATTACAATTTTTCTCATTATCTATTATTAATTCTTTTAAAATATTTTCAAAAAGTGCTTTTGGTTAATATGTTTTTGAATGAAATTTCCAATTAATATTCATTTGTTTTGTTGGAAATAAAGGATTTAAGCTTTTTCAAAACTTTCATTTTCCAACATGATTTTTCTTTGAAAGCTCAACTTTTTGTGATTTGGTCAATTGGCCAGGGTACCATATTATTACACCCATTAAAGCGATTTGTTTCCCCAACATGGGAACCTAGAGAACCACCAAAGGGTGAAGAGGCCACTTTAATATTCAATTGGAATAATTGAGAGCCAATTTAAAATGTTGACGAGCATGGATCATTCGTAAGGGAATGTTCAGTATTATTTATTGTGAGCATAAGTATTCAAAGATTACTTTTTTCAAATTTTTAAGAAGTAAGCAGCGGTCTATTTTTACCGACATTTCCAAAACCCCAGGGCTGGGACTCAAAGATTCGAAAGGTACAGTCAGCTATTTTATAGACCAACTTGAAAAGTTGATGTAAAAATAATTTGAAATATAAATACCTATTGATATCTTTTTTTTTTTATATAGATGATCAGAAAAATTATACTCACGGTCACAAAGACTCAATCCACATACTACGAGCAGAGAAGAATTTCAAGAATTACAAAAATTACGAGAGATTGTAAGACACCTAAGAAGTAGATTGCGACGTTCGGAGCAATGATTACTTTTGTGATAAGGTTAAGGGGCACCCAATATGCACCATTTTTTTTTTTTTAGAGAATTGCCATTATTGAAACTAACGGAGGCAGAAACCTCCACGAAGACTTAAAATAAGATCCATCTTTCCAATAACACTATACAAAACTTCAGGGATGAATGGTTAATTCTGTATCTATGCTTTTTTTTTATTTTTGAGGGACGAGTGTCAAAATGACAGTTCAAAATTTCGGACGTCTAATATGGACCACATATAAAATTTCAAATTGAACATTTATTTCTTTCATGTTTTTCAAAATATCATACTTATTTGTAGAAATGAACAAAAAAAATATTCTAAGCAGTCTAGACTGTAGATCAATAACTTTGAATATTTTTTTCAATTGTTGAATGATGAATGTCGAAATGACGATAAAAAATTTTGGACACCTAATATGGACCACGTACAACATTCAGAAATAGACATATATTCTCTAGTTTAAAAACATCGTTTTGGCTTTTGAAAGCCATAAGCAAGCTAAAAGCTTAATTTTTTAGGTTCATTCCCGCTTTTTTGTATTTACGATGTCTAATTGTCTAGTTCTATTTCAGTTTCAATCATTTTCAATAATTTCAGTGAGCTGTGTTTTTTTTTTTACACAAATTTTGGAAGATGCTAGAGAATATGAATTTTGATAGATTTAAAATCCACTAGTGTGTATCTACTAGAGGGTAGCAGCTTTTGAAAATGGATTTTGAATCTATAAAATCATTTTAAAAAAGATTCAAAAACCATCCAAAAACCAGATTTTCAAAAATCCCCGTAAAAAAACATACCTACCTAATTTTTTTTTTTTTGGTTGTGGTTGTAAGTTTCCTCTCAATTCTTCATAATTTAAAAAAAATTAAAAAGCCGAAAGTCGAAAGCTGAAAGCTTAAAGTGAAAAGTCATGGATTTTTGAAATCCAAAAGCTAGCCGTTAGAAAGTTGAAAAGCTAATTGAAACTACAGTTTCATAAATTTTTTAGAAGCTAAAAGCTGAACCCAGAGTTTCAATCTTTCGGCTTTCCCATCCCTGCTAAACAGCCGAGCTGCTCGGCTTCCACAAACTCAAAACTAACGGATCGGACAAGACCTTGTTAATCATTCTAAATATTGGTAAAAATATTTGTAGATACCTACGTGGTTTTATATCTTTTTTAAACTTGTTCGACGCGTAAGCCTTGAAAAGTGCGATAATTTGCCGGCGTCAACGTAGATAATTTTGTTTCCAATAGTGACATTTTATCAGTTCCATGAACGACGTTACGTTTTTTACGAATAGGTGGCAGTTTACTTCTCAATAGCCTGTTGCTAGTGAGTTATTTCGTGTATTTTCCTCATCGTCTGTTCGCCAATCATCTGACAATCGCTGGGTAATTATTATTCAATTTTTTCGTTGACAAAGTCCCATTTTAAACGATATTCCCTGGTGGTAGTTGTAATTTTCCAAAGAGCCCTGAAACTCGTATGATTTTTATTCAGTCTTGAATACGTTCAATACGTGGCAGAAACATTTTCTAATCGAGCGTGATATTTTTTCAGTTATGGGGAATCTTAAAAAAATTGATGTGCCTAAGGTGAAATTGAACAATGGCATGGAAATGCCATCCATTGGCATTGGAACATTTATGGTATTTTTTTTATTTTTTCGGCATATTCAGCTCAATGAAAAGTTATCTGTGAACTAATTACATATGATATGTTTTGAAGGCCAGAGATGTCAGAACAACGGTTAAAATGGCCATCAAAACTGGATGCTACTTAATCGACACTGCTCCAATTTATTTTAATGAAAATACCATTGGTAAAACTATAAAGGAGCTAATAAACGATGGTACGATTAAAAGAGAAGATTTATTCATCGTCAGCAAAGTAATTTTTACAGTTCTAATCAGAGTTGATGAGCAAATCTGAATTGCAATTTATAACTAATATGTACGATACGTTGACACATTTTAGCTTTGGAATACGCAACATAAGCCTGAAAAGGTTTTACCATCTTTGCAAAAGACATTGAAAGAGATGGGTCTCGATTACGTGGATTCGTATATGATGCATTGGCCTTTCGCTTATCAGGTAATTCAAGAGCTCGTCTTTGAAAAATACGATTGCTGACGAAGTTTAATTCATTATTTACTCACAGGGGGAAGAATTCGCTCTGATGGGTGTGGAAGATGAAATCCCCATCGAAGATACCTGGAAAGCGATGGAAGAATGCGTGAAACTAGGCTTGGCCAAAAGTTTGGGTATCGCTAACTTCAAAGAATCTCAAATCGAACGGATTTTAGAGATAGCTGAGATTAAACCAGTAGCTCATCAAGTAAATTTTATTTTTCATTTTCATTGCGTATGTGTAGGTAACTTTGATCGAAGTATCATTTTACCAAACTCCAAATCGTTTCTTTAGGTCGAATGTCATCCTTTCTTAGACCAAAAACAAATGATAGAGTTCTGTAAACAGCACGATATCGTTGTTCAAGCGTACAGTCCGCTGAGTTCATTCGCAATTACCCATAATGATAGCGTTTTTACCAACGAAACGATAACAGCACTGGCCGAAAAACATGGTAAAACCAATAGCCAAATTACTCTTCGATATTTGGTAAGTTATTAATCAATTTTACAACTAAAAAATATGCGCTGAGATATGGTTAAATGAAAATATTCCAATTTTTAGATCCAACAAGGTGTTGTACCAATGCCAAAATCCGAGAAACCTATTCGTATTAAGCACAACGTGAGCGTATTTGATTTTACTCTCGATCCCGAGGATATGGAAATGATGGACGAATTGAACAAACAGAATAAGAGGATCTTTCATTACTTTTCGTGAGATATCTTATTTTGTGGAATTTTTCTGATAGGTATTTCAAAAATAGGCTCGCTAACGAGGTAATTTTTCCTTTCTATTTGCAGCGCTTCACAATTCAAAGAGTATCCATTCCCCTTGCAATTCGATATTCCATCTGCTAACCCAGTTCATGTCGATGTTAAGGAAATTATGGCAGATTTGAAGAAAAACCAGAAGTCATCATAATACATACGCATTCATATCTTTCTTTCTATTTCGAAAAAAGGAAAATTCTCCGCAAAAAAACTGATTTTATAAACATTACTAGAAGTTTTTAAATGAATAAGCATCAAAAATGGCTTGGAACTGAAAATTATTTATTTCCTGGTGTACCTACTCGTACCTTACAATGTTGCGTGAAAATAATACAGACTTATTACATTGACAAAAATGATTTTTTTTTTTATTCGGAAGTAATACCATTAAAACTAATTGAAGTGATGGATTGGAGGGAGGGGGGAATCTTCAATGCTACACAATTTTAGCTTGCTCGCTCCTTCGAGGAGAAAACAGATTTTTTCCACGTTTCCCTCCGTGAAAAAGTTTCATCTCCTCTCCCTCTCTTCCCACTCCAAAAAAAATGGATGAAAAAAGTTTATTGTAGAAATTTTTTCTAAACTTATTTTTCAGTTTAAATAAAGATTGCACTTTCCCTTATGAAGTTTACATTTCTTCCCTAAAAATATACCCAGGACCCAGGTGGGTGCTGTATTTAAAAACAAGACGAAGTTTTCAAATTGGTTTCAAAAATGACGATTGCATTCTCTCTTCTAAAAATGGAAGTTCACAAACTTCGAAAAAAATATTTTCGTGAAACTTACAAGCTATGAGATTTTACAAAAAGTGGAGAATAGGCACACAAATTATACCGCAAATTCGTTAAGAATTGGAGGCACGAGCGTCCTATCAGATTGCAAGAAGGTTTTTGCTCATGATCACTCATCTGCTCATTTTAAAGCTGAAATGTTTTTTTTTTTCATTTAAAGTTTCAATTATCTCCATTCAGATTGGAAAGCTACATATTTATGGAGTGACAGTAGGTATCTACTCCTTTTTTTTTCCAAAGCGCGATTGAAAAATCTATGCTACACAATTTTAGCTATTCGTTCCTTCCAGGATGATTGAATCTTATTTCAAGCTCACTGACAGCTCCGCGCCGCCGAGAGGCGATGGGGTCCTGGGCGAAAAATTAAGGGCTCCTGAAAATTTTTCATATCCTGTCTCTTCTCTGAAACAAGTATTTTTTTCAAAAATAAGGTTAAACATCAGTTACTTACAAAGCAGAATTTATCCACAAGTTTCCCCCTCCCCAAAAAATAGATTGAAAAGGTTTATTGGAGAAGTTTCTTCTGAACAATTTTTTCTGTTTTTTCTTCTTATAAAAAACAAAAAAAAAGTTCTCAATGACGAAGTAGCTTTTTTGAAAATTGAGGTTGAGAGCAAATTTAGTTTTGCAACAAAACAATTTCTAGAGAGAGGTTTTTCTCTTGTGGAGATTTTTTCGAGGAAGGTTTTCACAAGTGAATTTTCTTTAGAGCAAAGTTTCTGGTTTTGCTTCAAAGATACAAGTTTTTATTATTATTTTTTTTTTTAGAAATATATGTTGCATTTTCCCTTTAGAATAAACTTTACAATTTACATGTTCTCCCCAAAAATATACTTAGTTTGCACATCCAGGTTGGTGATGTATTCAAAAACGAGATGATGTAACTATGAAAATTGTTTTCAAAAAAAACGATTGCATTTTCTCTTCTAAAAATAGAAGTTCACAAAATTCAGAATGAAATAGACCAACTCTATAATATTAAAGCACTAGCTTTCTATCTGATTGCAAGAGGGTTTTTGCTAATGATCACCCATCAGCTCATTTTGATGCTAAAATGTTTCCTTGTTTTCTTTCAAATGTATCAACATACAGCCCGAAAAGCTATTTCTTAAGGAGTGGTGGTAACTACTCATTTTTATTCAAATGTATTTGATTTGTTCATTTTGTTGTTCAATGTTTTGCATTTTCTTTTACGAAATGAATGAAAAAAAAAAGAAAAGAAATTTACATTACGGGTTTATCCATTAGAAATCCGCAAAATCAAGTCGTCAACAAATTCGTTCCTGACCTTTTCTACCGCATCAATATTAATATGAAACCTGTACTCAAATCATTGCTGGTGGAACCTCCCGAATCTCCACTCCTGCAGCTATTCGAACCAAGAAATCTGTCCAAATCAAAACACCAACGAATCACACATTCCGTCGATCACCGATAGGTAAATTTGCTGCACCGCATAAAGGCAATTTCCAACCAATAAGGTACAAAACCCGCTTACACAATTACACAAACCTCGGCTAAAAGCGATAAAATGGAGAATAGCGTCATTTTTATTTACCTTTCACCCTCCTGCATGAAGCGAAAAAAAAAAAAAATGGATTTAAACGAAATTAAAGAACAGTTCTTTTTTTGCACACCACTTCGAAGTGTTGAAAAGAGACCTTTTTTTTTATTTCTGCCAAATTCGCCTTTTTCTCTTTTTCTGGCCGATGGAAAAAAAGAAGCAAATTACACGCAACCTTTATTAGAACTATTTAGTTAATGCTGTAGCGATAAAGAAACAAAAAAGGAACCTGCATTTTGAGAGCGTAAAACGAAGAAATTCTTCTCATACGTACTTAAAACACTGAACGACTTTTTATTTTCCACTTACAGCGTGCTTTGGTCCTATACAGTGAAATACCCTCTTCTAACTCTAGCCTCCTTCTCGTTGTAATCATAAAAAACACCATCACCACCACAAAATAGCAACACAGCACACGTATATGAAACCGTTCTGTCTTCAACACCTTAAACGATTTTTTTTTCATTCTATAGGTTCGTATACCTACTTATTTTACGTGTATGTAGTATTTGCTGTCTTTGAACCTTTCGTCGTGGAAAATGGTATTATTTTTTGGAAGAATGATTCATTTTACTCGTAAATGTCCAACTATTTCATCATACCTAACGGTTTTTTTTTTTGAAGACTATCTTCGTTATTTGAAATTGATTCGATCGAATAAAACAAGTATTGAGGGATTCCAGAAGGATTACTATTGTCTTTTTGAGCGTTCCTCTGAGGAACTTGAGGCATGAAAAGAGACCCTTGGTTCTGGTTGATTTTGTAGATGTTGAAAAAATCCCCCCTTTCCCCCTTCTGATTGCTTCACATTCCAAAAAAAAACTGGAGGTTCTCAAAATATTACTCACATTTGGGGACCAAAAAAACAAAAAAACTGGAGGTTTCCAAAATATTACTCACATTTGGGGACCAAAACCTCTGTAAAAATTTTTTCTCATCCTACTTGACCTTTTTGGGTTTTGGTTTTTTTTTGAAAGCAACTATGAGCCGAGTCTTGGAATTCAAAGTCGACCTTTGAACCTGCTATGGAACTGGAAATAATTGCACGAAAATTACATCAAATGATGGAATAAAGCCAAGATTTTCGAGAAAAAAAACACCATCTTTATAAAAACAACAAACCTACAAACGATAGCACACACAAAACAACGCCAAAAATTACCTAGGTATTCGGACAACATTCGTTAACTGGTAAATTCCCAGTCCCCGAACTAGAACTTTGATTATTATTCGTGGGACGCACAGTAGTACACGGTATTCGAAATCTGAATCGTGATTGATAAGCCAGTCTCGGATCTTGTGGCTTGTTCGAGTGATCCTCATCGGAAGGCAAACAAGTCGAGTGATCAGGAATTTTATCAGACCGATTTGGCATCGCTGGATTGCAGTACGAATCATTAGGCTGGGAACGATTTTGCGCATCTGATGCATCTGACGTTCGACTCGAAGAGAATTCTTGGTTATTGTTGGGTCTAAAACACCATCTTTCGAAAGGTACTCGCGGTCTTGGATTCTGCACTGGTTGTATTGGCTGATCGTCGTCGTCGTCGAATGATAAACGTCTCGGTCTTGCTCGTGCAATAGGCGATAATGTAAGCTCAGGGAGGCGAGGAGTGGATCGAAGGGGGGTTGAAGTACCGGGTAGATTTTGCGAAGCTTGCGTCTGTGGCGTTTGACCAGCGTAACTTTGGTCATTGATGGTTCTCTGCGAAGGATTTAGAGAAGTATCTGACAATCTAAAGTGCCATCGCGGTCTTGAGTTTTGATCGATTTGCGTTGATTGATCATCGTCGAAAGATAAACGTCTCGATGTCGGTCTTGGAATAGGCGATTTGAATTCGAGCCGAGGAACTGAAACTTGGCTGCGATTTTGTGAGACATTGTAAGGGTTATTTTCATCGTTTTCATTTATCTGGCGCCGGATTGTAGTTTCAGCCGATCCATAACGCGATGGACAAATAGGAAACCGTGATCTGGGAGGTATTCTGGGAACGTTGAGATCTTCCTCGAGCATAGCATCGGACAAACGACGAGGCAACGATCGCGATCGCGGTACGTGAGAAACCGAAGAGCACGAAGGTCTGATACACGACGAAGAGAAATTTGGCAAACAAGCTTCACGTCGACAAGAAGTTGAATAAGCTGGTTCGTAGCTTGCTCGGCTTCGTGCACATCGATCCGCTTTTTCAACGCAATTAGGAATCTGTAACGATGAAATATGACTCGGGACACTTCTCGAACGAGTATTCACATTACGTTCAGGTATGCAAATCGGATCCAGGGTGAAATTCTGTCGAACGATGGGTCTTTTCACGCCAACAACACGACATTGAGACCCATCCGAGGGTCTTTTTACGCCAGGCAAGCAACATTGTGGCTCAACGATATACGTTCTACGATCCGAAGATGTTGCCAGAGCAGGCAAACGACTCTGAAGAGCGCAATTTCGTCTCTGAGGGATGGTAAAATTTCGCCAAGTATTGACACTAGAGCTACGTGGAATCCGTGCGTTGAATGTTTGCTCATCGAGACAGTTGGAGTTTTGATCAGTCGAGAAATCCAATAACGAGCGAGCGTATCTGACGTTCGGATCATTCGACTGGTTTCGGTTATTCTGCGACGACGAGGTTTTCGATTCGGTGAACAGTCGTAAAATACGATCTAAATTCGGATTACTCGTACTTTGCTGAGCGGCTGGTTCGAATTGAGGCAAAAACGTGTTCTCGGGCTCGTTGCTAAACGGCGGCGACAGTTCTCCTTTTTTCATCATCTGGTTTAAAAGCAAAAGATGAGTTTTCATCGAGTGTACGTTCAGCGTTGTTATTTTACAAACCCATCTGTTGATTTTATTTAAAGTTTTCGCATCGAAATTTATTAAATACGGTTCGACCGTTTCGATGAATAACGTCAATATTGCCTCCTTAGCTACACTCTCGATGTTATCCATATCGACGCTGTATGGTATAACGAATTTTGTCGGCGAGCCGCGGTCGCTTTTTCACCCAGGTACTTGGTAATTTTAACGTCGAGATGAGAACCGAGATAAAAATATCCATGGAATGAATGTAAATTGACTTAAGAGGGATTAGGTTCGTTTTACAATAGAAGGTGGGCAAAATATCACATTGGCAATGCTATTAGCTTCTGTCAAAGACACCTCTCGAGGTATCCGGCTCCGATGTCAACGGTACCACGATTTTTGAAAAGAGCATCGTACCCACTTACTTTTCCCCCTAGAAATGCACAAATACCTATTCAAAAAAAATTATGAAAATCAGTCCTAAACTTAATACCGACTCCTTCGAACTGAAATTCATCATTTTTTGCCATTCTGGAGCCTCCAGCATGGTTTTCGATTTCTCCACAAAGCGTACAAATGAATAAGGACAGCTAATCCGTCCTGCTCAACAGGTTTATCTGCATTTCAGCCGATTTCCAGGCGAGCACCTCGAGTGCGTTTTTTGACCAACATTCTCAGGTTACCGAACAGCAAATACATATCATTAATAATACGTTTTTTAATTTTTTCTTCTTTCCAAATAATGCGGGTCAAGAAATCAGACTCGAAATCGGTACGAATTTGGATAAACTCGTTGAGTATAGGCTAATAATAAGCCACACAATTCTTATTTTAGCTGCCCGAATTATTTTCCATGCCTTCAAAAGAAATTCTACAGTTCTTGAAAAAACAGAAATCCCACTGGAGGATACTGGATGGCTCAAAATTGCGAAATTCCAATTTAGAGGTATGGATTTCATGCAAGGTATGGTCATTCGCGCTTTTAAGGAAGATCAAAAAAGTAACTAAAACGAAAAAAGTCACATTACATGGGCAAAGCACTTTTTAAAGCAGAAAAAAATCAGAACTTTTCATTCTCAATTAATATAATGTCAACAAACGAGAGTCATCTGCAGCTATTCGCTGATTGCAAGCGAGTATTTGCCTTCGCTTTTTGCCTATTGATTGATTCAACTGATCCAATATGCAATAGTTCGATAATTGTGTAAGTAAATGCGTTCATTTTTATTTATTTTTTGTTTTCAAACAAGAACATCATTGTGGCATGATTCATAAAATAACCGCAAACATAACTAAACATCAAAATTCATTCATAACTTCTTGATGCATAGAAAATTATCCTGTTGAAATACTGTTCGCTTGAAAATTCATTAAAAAGTTGAAACAATATAGTTTTTTTAATAAAAGTTACCTAATCCTCTTTCAGCTTTTTCATGATATTTGTTATGCTATTAATATTAATGCTTGTTGTATGGTGATATATGTGTGCATTTCCCAATATTTAATTATTTATACGACTACTTGACAAATTTTTTATACGTGTTGATTGCATTTTGGAAAAGAATAATATCCAAAGATTTGATCATAATGAGTGGTAATTTCAGCAAAAAAAGGAAGGCTGGAAAGCCTGTTGCTAGGGTAATGTGTACAATTATTATGCGAACATTGAAACAATGTATATTGTGTTATTTTCAAACTTATATTAACGTTTTAATTTCAGAAATCCGAAAGGGTTATTGAGTTTGAAACAATTGCAGAAAGTTTTGATAAAGAAGAGAAGAAATCCTTCCTGTACATACATAGTAAGGGAACTTGAAACATTGGAAGCAAAATTTACTAATCAAGTAAACATTTCTTTACTTTTCATTTTATTTTTTTTAAATTTTTCTCATCTTTGTTAAGTGCATTTTTTAGGGAGATTCTTTAGCAGATAAATTGAATGAAGACATTTTGAAAATGTACGCAGACGAAATTGCAACCTATCGTCGCAATAAATTAGCCGTTCTCCAGGCACAATTGCAGTAACCGCCTCCTTAATTGATGCCTAATGTTATGTTATGTATCTGTACTTGAATAATAAGAGAAAAATTGAATAAAAATTTAAAAAAAGAAAGAAAAAAATGAAAAAAAGATAAAAAAATACAAAAAATAAAAAAAGATGAAAAAATCTAAAAAAAATGAACAAAATTTAAAAAAATGAAAAACTAATAAAAATTATGAAAATGAATAAAAGTTTGAGAATAGCTAGCACACTGTCATCAGTTGAAGTTACTGCTAGTTATTTTCAACATTCATTTTCATTTTCAATCAGGGATGCCACTAATAGTATCGATACACTCACTCACTCAGTAAAGATCAAGTGAATCTTGCATTTTCATGAAAATGAAATCATGCAAATGGATACTTTTCATTTCCAGGTTTAGCAAAACGAAATTATTTTTGTTTCGTTTTTCATAACGTTATGTAGAATGGAAAGGCAATTCATTTCGTTTCGCCTCAGATTTTTAGCCAAATTTTTGTAAAAAAATGGGCTATTTTCGGTAGGCCAGCAGTTTTCAATTTATAAGTTTCAGCACAATGGTGATTTTTACATTTTGTGACCTGGAACCGGTTCTAATCGATCAAATAAAGTCAAACTTGGGGAATGGGGTTCTTTCGGGAGCTAGAATTGACCCCTGCAGTTTGGAGGGTCAAAGTTGAAAATTACAGAAAGGTCATTTTTTTGGAGAAGCATAATTCGGCCCCAAATTGATGAAAATGGTCCAAATTCATATCGTGAACAACATATCCAAATTTCAGCTTCCTAGGTCATTCCCAGCCCATTTAAGGGAGGAAAAAGCTGATTTTTTTCGCGAGGGGGACGAAATCCCCGCGAACATGCTCAAAGTACATTTCGCTTGTGAAGAAAACCCACACAGTAGGAAAGAGCTGTAATTTCATATGTTTGAAAACACTCATCATGTCACGATTTTATTTGAATGTTTTCAACTTATAAGCATCGCCATTGTGTTTAAAAAGCCAACAAAGTTCCTTGCACAAAAATTTGGCTCTTACGTAGCGGCAGACTGCTACGACTTTTTTTTTCTAGGATTTTTCATTTTAAGCACTGTGTGGAATAGTAACGAAAGAAGCTATAGGATGCGCGCAATGAGTCTTTTTACCAATTAAAGTAAGTAAGCAGCCTGCATGTTTCGCCTCCATCGTCTATTTTTCTTGAGGATGTATCGAACAGCGAAGTAGTACATACAAACATATATGAAGGTATAGGCAATTGCTCAATTTTTTCAATTCGACACTTAAGGTCGAATGATATACTTAATTCCATCCCGAGGATGCACTATAAAATTTTCTAATTTATCTTGATGATCATCTTAAGTTGAAAAAGCTTGTACAAATTACATTTGTGTTAATGTGCAGATATATAGATTGTCCGGGGAATGGTGGTACGTACCTTCAAACTTTAGGTTTGGATACAGCCGGTACGACTAAGAAAAAAGATTATGTGGCCTACATTCAAAATTGAAGGGGCAAAGTACATTTTCAAAATATAAGGGCCGAAATCCAATTTTGACCATGCGGTCCGAAGTACTTTGAAGAATGAACAAAATTAGATAAGTATTATGACTTTTTGCTTAATTTGTAAATTGAAGAGGTTACAAATGATTTTTATGTAATTAGTACAAAAAATCGCGATGAAAAAAATAAATGTGGAAATCAATGCTACATCGAAAAATTGACAAATTTTGTTATGATTTTTCGAAATAAGTAAGTAGTACAAGAAGTTTTTGAAGCTCAAAAATTGTTAATTTAATGAAATTTTTAGCAAATCAAAAATTGTTGAACTTCAAAAACGTTTTAAATTTTAGAAAAAGAAAAAAAATTCATAACATTTGTTCATTTTTTGACGTAGTATTCATTTTCACATTTCAATTTTTTTCATCGCGATTTTTCGGAATTGAAAATCATTTGTAGTCCCTTAAATTCTCAAGTAAGGCAAAAAGTCATACGAAAGGTAATTTTAATTTTATCCATTGTTCAAAGTACTGCCGACCCCCATGGTCAAATTTGGATTTTGGCTCCTAGATTTTTAAAACGTATTTTGCCCCTTCAATTTTGAAGATGGGCCTAACCTTCACATAACCCTTTTCTTAGTCGTGTCCGGTTGTATCTAAATCTGAAGCATTCACATCCACTCACCGGACACCCTGTATGTACGTACTTATCCTTTACATACCATTAGATCACAAAAAATTGTCTGGCAGCCGGACGTACTTGCCGCGTAGTGTGAAGGAACAGCGGGAAAATAATCGTTCAATTTTAAAACGTGTTGCTTTTACTGTGGAGAAAATACTCGTTCGTTTCATTCGCCTTTATTGGTAAGGTATCTCGACCCACTTGTTCTCAAAATTAGGTTCGCAACATCTTATCGATTCATTATAATATTTGTTGGGATTACCCGCATCGTATGATGAAGTCCGGTTATTCACATCATCTGCTGCCAGCTACCCAAACCCAAAACAGCTGATAAATGCAGATTCGTCGTTTCTTCAATACGTCTTCGATAATGCTGATCACAATACACAGACCATTAACGGATGGGATACTTTTCATGCCATAGGCAGGATTCAACGTATTACTCCGAAGCCAGATGCATCGAATTCTCCCCCATTCAAAGACTAAAATCGATCACACCCGCCCAAAGATGTTTCATGACTGACTGGTTGCTCATTTTGTGAATTGAATGAGCCACGTATTTTGCAAAACTTGAAATTTACTAATTCCGTCAAGACCATTAAAAATGGGGAAAGGTTCGAATCATTCAAATGATACCCATAACTAATCCAGACTGTTCTAACGAGGATTCCCTATCTGACGACAATGGGAGCTAGAACTTGTAAGCTGAATAATATTGAACCATTTAGGTTAAACGAAAGTCATTCTTCTGATCCATTCTATCGCTTGAGTTCAGCCGAACTGGAATCCGTAACTGAGTCGACTGGAAAAGTCCAGATTTTGCGATTTCAAGTTCACAATTGACAGTCTCGTCCGTTACTAGTATAATGGATTGGATACAATAAGAGAATGCTGAGCTTGTGATCAATTATGAATTTCCTGATTCCTGAATTCCGGAGGTGAAGTAGAAAATTATTGGAAAGCTTCTGGATTAGCGACAGAATTACGTAAAGCTTTGCGAAATTGTAAAATGTGGCAATTAATAAAAAAAACTGGACTAACTACCTAGTAAGTCAGAAATTTTCTTTCAAATAGTCTGTCGTGTACCGTTAAGCAATGCAGCCATTTCGGTCAAATACAAAAAGGAAGAACTGGGATACGATACCGTAGAACAACGGATCAAGTCCGAAAAAACACAAATATCATCCACGTCATTCATAAGGACACGTTTTCTTGTCTTTATCTTCCGAGAGTCGACTTAAAAAAGTGCATTTTGATCAATATAATTTTAAGCTTTCCTGTTGTTCCAACTGGTAATAAGTGTTAAATTTCAAATTTGTGATTTTTTTCAGGATCAACGTTGTACTTTTTGAAGCTACTCCGGGACAAAAGAAAATAATTCAAACTGTTTCAACACCGACTTCAACGTCTACAGAATAACAGTTCGAGTCGATTATATTCCTCAATTTCCGATAAAGATACCTAGTTCAATTTCATGTGGTAATTTTTTTCCTACTCCTGCATCACATAATTCTACTTCTACGTCTGAAGATAGAACTTCTAGTTCTCATTCACACCACTGTTACATACATCGAAACACTAAACGAGCAAAAACTGAAAATTCATCAAAATCTATGAATTGCTACGTTGATAAACTGACAAAAGAAGAGATTCATGAAATCGATGATGCTCTTGCAGAATTCATCTTCGGCTACAACATTGCATTTTCTGCTGTCAACTCTCCGATGTATTTGAAAACTTTATAAGAAAAATTCGACCTGCACATGTCAACCATATACCAGACAGAAGAAAACTGAGCAGTGATGAATTGTTGGACGAAGTGTTTGAAAAATGCAAACAGTATACCTAATAGGAAAGACATCGGTGGTGAATCTGTTCTCGTCATAGATGGATGGAAAAATACAAGTAAAAATACAAAGAACGTACTTCTTTAAGATATTCTACATAGCCTATTCTACATTCTGCATTCCAACTCTGCAAATTGCTCATCTCCAAAATTTCTGAATTTGGAGAGCCTTAGATTTTGAAAATTTTGAATTTTTAAATTGCATTCGTTTCTTCAATTTTGAATACGGGCAATTCGTCATAATAACATTTTTAGTTCTTCCATTTGAGCATTATGAGTTATTAAAGTCATTTCAGTGATGCAATGATTTTCTTATAACTTTCAAATTGAAGAGGTTACACTATTTTTGGGCAAACATTTACCAATTTTGAAAATTTGTTTACAATGAGAAAATGTTTGGATCATTCAAGTGACTTTTACCTACTCATAGTATATGAGTGGATGAACAAAAAAAAAAAAAAAGATTATGACAAATTGCCTAAACACAATTTGAAAATTCAAACTTTTCAAAATCAAGGACACAACAAATTTGGAAATTTTGAATTAAGTTTGCCCTTTCAATTATGAAGATAGACAATTTGTCATAATTACATGTTTTGTTCGTCCACTCGAGCACTATGGGTTATGTGCATCATTAGAATGACTTAAACATTTCCTTATTCTTGATGGTCTTTTTAAAAATTAGTAAATTTCGAGTTCTATGAAGCATGTGGCTCCTTTAATTCACAAGATAGGCAACCAGGGAAAACCCTGTATAATATTATTTATATTTTTCATGATCTATTTTAAATGCAATTCAAAGAGAATCGGCCTCTCCCCCCTCCCATCTGGTATCAAGAGACAGCTAAATACTCCAAAAATACATCATATTATGCTGTCGATTTCGAAACATTTTCTGCCTGGCTCTCCTACCTCCGACTGTAATAATTCTATGCCACGATAACGGGCACACAAAAATATTCTTTCAGCCCGGGGAATCAATCTAAAAACCTGGACAAACTAGTAAGTTAAAAATTATCTTTCAAATAGTCTGTCGTGAACCGTTTAGCAATGCAGTCATTCCGGTCAAATACAAAAAGGAAGAACTGGGATACGATACCCTAGCACAACGGATCAAGTTCAAAAAAACACAAAAATCATCCATGTCATTCACAAGACACGTTTTTTCGTCTTTTTCCTTCGAGAGTAGACTTTAAAAAAGTGCATTTTTCAACGCCAAACGGCGAGAAAATTATCTCGCCATGAAATCCAACTTCGGCGTATAATAAAAAGACTGACCCCGAGACGTCGACGTTCGAAATAATCGCGAAACAGCTTGTTACGCTTATTTAAAAGGCACTTAACAATAATAATCAACATTTATAATCCGGCAGCATTTTTTTCCTCTATAATTTCTCGCGCCACTTCTCCAGTTACTCAACTCGAAGAGAAAGAGGGGAATCGAGCATAGGCACAAGGGAGGTTAGAAAGAGAGGTGGCTTTTGTCTAAGTTCGCGACGCGTTTGTTTTCGCCAAACAACAATTAAACATTCGCGTCTCGTTTAATAGCGTCGTATTTATCGTGTACTGTTCGGCTTTTTATGTACATAAAACAGAAAGACAGCGACAGAGTGAGAGAGAGAGACAGAGACACGGTGCAAAAGAGGCTTCAAGAAACTAGTACACAACGAACGCAACGCAAACGTGTCGAGAAAAAAAAATACGAGAAAAGATTCTAATTTATGAAATCGTCGGCGTGCTGCAAGGTCGTTACGTGTAAACAAGGTGCCGCTGCCGCGATACCAGGGGGTAAAATAGCGCATAAGTGTCTAACACAAAGCTACTACCTACATACATTGTACAACGAGTACGACAACAACAACAAAAATAACAATACTGCTAACAACGCGAGACGTATGTAAACGTATACGCGATACCGTTGAATTATATTTTAATACGATTTGTTGCCTATTGTAAGAATTGTGTTCAAATGTCGCCAAACATATTAAACTGTTACGAAACACGTAATTTGATTTATGAAGTCTTTATTTTTCACCGCCAGCCAGCGTCGCTGAATAAAAATGAAACAAGAGAGCGCGCGAAAAAAAAACCGCGACGAGCCTCTCTCGTGGCTGCTTCATCGTTACCTCCCTCCCTCCCACCCACACTGACAACGACAACGATGCTGAAACACTTTCAGCTGGTATCAGTTTACCTTGTTTTGGGTGTTTTTTTCCTCTACCTTCTTATAAGCGTTTTCCATCAACCCCTCTGGCAAGAAAATTTAAAAGCTCGTTAAGTAAAATGCATTATAAGCGTTTATAAATTAAGCCTACTCTACCAAGAATGGTTAAAAATCAGTCAAAAGTAACACCGAGTACTTAGGCGTATAAAATGAAAACTGAAGGAAAAAAACCAGTAGCAGGAAAATGGGAAATAGTACGTAGTCACGAAAGGTTTTAATAATATTTTTTTTTTATTTTCGTTACGCTATACCTACCCTACGTAGGTAGTATACGAAATATACGTCTATTTAATAAATGAGCCGACGCGTGTGTATTAATTCTTTTTTTCGCCCAATATAATAGAAAACAAATTTTAATACGATTAAAACGAGCCTTGTGTAATTTTCGAACGTGCGATGGTAATTATGATTAGAGAAAAATGAGGTTTTTACGCTGGTCAACCTCTTTTTTTTTCTATTTTCCTCTTCGTCCTGATTACTGTACATATAAACTAACAGGTACCTCGTCAACGCTCGCCCCCCCCCTTTCTCTCGTTCTGTACACAACTTTGTACGTATCGTACACAGGTAGCTACTTTGTGGTTACATTCGATGAATTATTGGCTATGTAAAACATGTCGTCGTCGTAGTCGTTATATTATTAATTAAATACGCAGCGAACATTTCCTCTCCTACTGCGATGTTTCGGTATTTGCGGCGAATCGTGTATGCAACTTTATTAACCGATTGGTACTAGATTAGATAAAGTACGACGATGATGTTTCCAACCGCTTCGATCACGGTATAATCCCCCCCCCCCTTTCATCCATCTATCAATCGTGGAAGGCCGCTCAGTCTCGACCAAATGCATTGGAAAGGGACGGGTTAAATGGTAAAAAAATTAAAGTGTTGAAAACTATTCATATTTTTCTCGGCATAAGCGTCGCATAACAAGCGTGTAATATTTAGTAGTGTGACGCGAGTAATAATTTTTTTTTACGAGCCGAGAAAAAAATGAAAAGGATGATATGGCTGTAATTTAACCTAATAATTCATCGTGGTACTTCATAAATACTTCAAAAGCGTATTTACTACGCCTGCAAGAGTACCTAAGTAATTTTTTTTACTGTTGTACGAAATACAATACTGACAACGGAGGCATTCCCCCTCCCAACTCGTACAACAATATTTGAACCGGATAGTTCTACATTGAAAGAGCATGTAAATATATAAATAATTATTGTTATAAAAAACTATACCATATTTTCGAAGTTGGTATTTTCCTCCCTCCCAACCCCCAAAGTGGTGACCTCTGGTGAAAAAAAATCCCTTACTTTTCATTTTTTCCATTTCCGAAAAATTTGGGCTGCGGTGAGCTCCTCCTCGATGTTCAAAAATTGTATAAAATACAAATTCACTGTAAAATTTTAAAATTTCAAAACTCTATTATCTCTAAAAAGTCTCTTTTGAGTAAAATAAACTCTGATGACGATTTTAGCCCCTTCCATTGAAAACCAAGCTGACCCCCTAAAATAGCTGAAATACGAATTTCAGCTATTCTAGGGGACTGGCTTGGTTTTCTATGGAGGGAGGGGGAGGGGGGTTAATATCCTCGTGAGAGTACATTTTACTCAGACGAGACTTTTCAAAACATTGGAACTTGAAATTTTAGAGTTTTGAAAATTTTGATTTGAAGTTGAATTTTAAAAATTTTTTGAAAATGGAGAGGCCCACTGCAACCGAGTTTTCCAAAAATGAAAAATAGGGAATTATTTTCTCACCAGAGGTCACCACTGTGAGGATTGGGAGCAGAAGAAATCGCGAATTATTTTTTTGTCATGTATTAAGGACCACCCTAATGTAAATATACATTATATATTAATTATGGTAAGTACGTACATTGAACATCCGACTCGGTGAAATTCACAGAGATTGACTCGGTCGTACGCCGTTCGAGTTGATCATTCGTTCTTACGCGAGTGATCTCACGAACATGCAACTGACTCAACCTATCTTTCTACTTCCCCTCTGGCAGTTGTCTTATAAGTTCGGGCCTTTGAATACAACCTGTTGATATGCTTACCGAATGTGTTTTCGAGTTTCAGCATTTCGAGCCTAATACCGAAGGCCAGGTAATCAAAAATCTAAGAACAGAAGGAGAAAAACAAAATTTCCTTGTTGGGTACCTACTAAAGTAACCTTTATTTTTTTAGGAAAGTCAAGATATTCTACATGCAAAAAATTTTAAAAACTACAAGACGAAGAATGCAAAATTCGTTACATTTCGAAAAAAAACGTCTGGTAAGCTGTCATTCAAATTTTGTGGACTTTTTCAAATTAATCATGCGAACTTTCAAACTAACAGTACTACATAGAAGTAGGTACGCGTTCTGATTCAAGCAGAACAGTCCTTGGTTCAGTATCACTTGAGATGAAAACTTCTCGTAACGAAGTTCCTAAAATTCAACCACGATTGCAATCGACCTTAAGAGACAATCGCTCGTCTTCGTCTACACCCAAATTCCCTGTCATGAACTCTACCGCGATCACAGAAAAAGAAGCCAAAGCTAAACCAGACTACTGCTTCAAATTTTCCCATTCGGCGTTATTGTGGCTGCAGACAAGTGCAAGAAAAACAACAACAATTAAATTTTCAGTAACGAATACGTCAAAGAAGTCGAAGATTGTTCAACCGCAAATTTGAGGTAGGTAGGGTAAAAGCAGGTAATATGGGATAAGGGGTACCCGCTTTTTTCGTATTCTATGGGTGCTATCCAACAGGAAACAATTTAAGGTGTGTTTTTAAATGATTCTAAGATGATCTGACCAGACCCGAAGGCGATTGGTCACATATGTACTCTTTTTTATTCGTCGGTGGTGACTTTTTCATGCAACTCCAAGAGAGATACGTCAAGTTTTTTGAACATTTTCGCAAAAAATGTATATTTTTTGAAATTTTAAGTCGAGTGCCGGAAATAGGATTTTACTATCTATTTCATACTTTACTTTATCAGTGAGACGTTTTTCTCAAGTGAAAAAAAAAATAGATTTTTGACATATTCTGGACCAAAAACGCCTAAAAAAGAACCAAAAGACTGACGTGTGTAAAAATGGTGAATAAAAATTATTTTTCCTGTTTGTTTTATTCGATTATTTTCATTTTTACAAAAAATTCATGTTATCTGCTACTTTTTGGTAAATTTTCAACAATTTTTTCGAAAAATCAAAAAATTATTCAAAAAATCATGAAAAACCATGGTTTGTGAGTGACATAAATGTAAAAATCGCAATGAAATGTTACTTATGTTTCGAACTAATAGTAAGTAATCTATGTACTAGGTACGTTTTCTGATTCAAGAACAGTCAATGGTTCAGTATCACCTGAGATGAATACGACTTCTCGTATTGCAGTTCCTAGAATTCAACAACGATTACAGTTCACCATAAGAGAAAATCGCTCGTCTTTGTCGTCTACTTCCAAGATAGAAATACGCCCTCGCATGAGCTCTATGGTGATCAAAGAAAAAGAAGACGAAGCTAAATAAGACTTCTCCTTAAAATTATCTCATTCGGCGCTGGTGTGGCTGCAGACAAGTGCAGGAAACAAAACATCAATTTCATTTTCAGTAACGAATAGGTACATCAAAGAAGTCGAAGATGGTTAACCTATGATTTAAAAAAATTCAAAAATCGTTTGTTTCAGAAGATATTCAAAGTAAGTAACCTTTTTTTCTTTTTTTTCTAGGAAGATGCAGATATTTTGAACAATTTTCAAACACTTTTATAGGGTGAGAAGAATCCGAGTGTGTCCTTGTGAATCATGATGAAAATAAATTAAGACTTAAAATTTCCGGTAAGCCGCCATTCAAATTGAACTTATTTCAAATTAATTATGATGACCGCTATGTACTGTACCTTTTTTTTTTTTTTTTGGTTTGTTGGTTTATAGGTAATGTTATTAAGCCAATACACTATGCCTTAGGCTTCCAAGTGTACTTCTTCTAGAGTTTGTGAATTCATCAATACAAATCTTCCAGAAAAAAGAGTGTATTTATTAAAATCAAACGATCAACTTAGAAAATTATCAAATTCTAGTAAAGAAATATTTGTAAAATCATCTCTTCCATACTATGTTTCAGAGTGGTTACATTTGTCACCAACTCAATACAAAATGCATCCAAATATACCATCGCCGTATGTATACTATGTATACATAATGCTTCACGATGAGATACCTGACACAGAGACTAAAGTCAGGAGAAAAGTGACCACCATTGCATCCAAACGACAGACCTCGTATTTGAGGACTACAGAGCTCCGAAAACTGCTCCGAAAACTGCTACGAAAACTCGCATTGCCAAAAATCGAACTAGAAAATGGATATTTCAGAAGCTGAAATGCATGCTAACAACCAGTCTATGCATGTGGCTGGAGATTGGGAACAGCAAATGTTTTTTCATTATACATGCTACGAAAATGTAGCATTTTACCCCTGTTTACCCACCGCGAAAATACACATTTTCCAACTGTGATTGAAAAAAATTCCTCTTTCCATCTCTAGGGATGGAAAACAAATTCATTTCCGTTACACTGTGATGGAAAAGAATTTACAATATATTAGTCAATGTGAATTCCTTTCCATCTCTAGGGATGGAAAAGAATTTAGAACATATAGTCAATGTAAATTCTTTTTCATCCCTAGAGATGGAAAGAGGAATTTTTTCAATCACAGTAGGAAAAAGTTTTCACGGTGGGTAAACGGGTGTAAATATGCTCTACTTTTTCGTAGCATTTATGATGAAAAATATCTTACAATATAGTAGTCAAAAGTGAATGAATTCCCGTTCGTCTACTGTGTTGTAACATATGTAGTTACTATTACATAATTGGTTGAGCAGTATCCGCAAGAGGTTCTTGGCGAAGAGGGAGCGATGAAATATTTTATTGACAAAATGCAGATAAATTGATATGTTTTATTTTCATACATTATAATAAATGTTGAAATATTATGTTTTTGATTTTATTACTGTTTTAATTCATTTTAGGAAAAAAAAAACATATCAGATTCAAGCAGCAAACTCATCGATGGTTCAGTATCTCAGATAGATACGACTTCTTTCTTAGTTACCTATTTAAATTTTGGTAAATATTTAATTTAATAGATATCGATTAATTACTTATAAATATATTCGTAGGTGTTTAAAATGCCTCCATACTATTTTTTGAGGGTTTAGGTTGTATGCATTGGGAAATTAGGGAATTGGGCAATAAGTAGGGCTATTGAGGATGAAAAATATATAGAATTATCCAGTGACGAGGACGATGATTCGACAACTAGAAAAAAAGAGGAGGATAATTCTGAAAAACTATGTGTTACTAAAGATATCATGCATGCATATGGTGTGCCCTACTCCTATGGAAGTGCTTTACACCTGATTTTACAATTTGTAAATAATCAGGCATTGGCACTGGAGGTAAGGAAATAGATTTTGTAAGTATTAGTCATATCGAAATTATAGTACAGCGCCAATGCTCATTGTGCAGATCAGCGGTACAGTTCACCAGAAGAGTGATAGTAAATGTTGACGGCATTGAGGTGAGGCAATGCGTTGTCTGCCATCAAGCAGACAATACTTTCGCAGCGCTGCCCTGTGGGCACCTCGCCTTCTGCCCAGACTGCAGACACCAACATCAGATTTGCCCGATCTGTGATCGGCAAATACAATAACGTACGTATACGTACCGAATATATCGGGCGTAGAAGTCGACGTAAAAAAAAACCAAATAATCCAGGCGGCAGGTCCGCACTTACCCATCGTATCGTCCAATGCTGCTACAACATCGCTACAGTTACCACCACCCAATTTTAATTAATAATTACCATTCGGCATTCTTCAGTCGTTAACTACGCAACATGAGTAAGTTATCACAAACAAAGCAGGACCGCAACATAGGAAAATTTGTAAACATAACGTGAATAACCAATCACCGAGAAATAAATCCCATTGGACTTCTGTGATTGGTTAATGATAATATGTTTACATTTTTCCTCCAACTGGCGACTGATTATTCATATTATTGTTGTTTTCATTACAGGTGTTTCAATTCCACTATCTTGATACTTGAGAGAAACGAAACCTTGAGAAAGAATTGATCTTTTCCAATATAAGTCCAAATCGATTTAATTGTGACACAAACGTTAGACCATTTCTGACCAGGAAGACGTCGTTGAAATTATTAAGATCAACTCAAATTCGGATGAAAAATATATAGAATTATCCAGTGACGACGACGATGATTCGACAACCAGAAAAACAGAGGAAAAATATCATGCGTGCGCCAGGTGTGCCGGACCCCTGTGCAAGAGTTTTAGACCTGATTTTACAATTTGTAAATAATCAGGCATTGGCACCGGAGGTGAGGAAATAGATTTTGTAAGTATTAGTCATATTGAAATTATAGTATTATATGTACCTACTTCCTATAAATTGTGTGAATAAGTGGTGCTCATCGTCCATAATACTCGTAATATGAAACATTTTGGGAGAAAAAAATTGTTAAATTACCTGTATAAGAAAGGAAGCTTTGAACACTACATAAGATGGATGCCAAAATGTTCTACACCCTACTGAATGGTTCCGAGGAAACGAATGATGTTCACTATATGTCGCATTCGACTTACGACAAAAAACGCCATTGCCGAAAACCAACGTCAGCAAAGCCTACTATACGAGACAACTGTGGCTCTACAATTTAGGTATAAGTGAAGTATGTCGTCACTAATCGAATAAAATGGAATAACTATTTCACCCCGCCAGAAGCTTCCAGCAGATCATTGAAACTTGAAAATGAAGTTGAAATGTTGAAATTCACTCTGCACCTTAATTTCACAACGCTGAGTCGATTGGAGGTGATTTCAAATCGTGTTGGAGTCTACAGCGACATTCTGGAAATTCCAGTTTACCAAAAAATGTCGAAAAATCTGTCCATACCAACTTTGGCAAGTATGCTCACGATTGGTACCTATTTGTTTTTTTCCAAAGTCGCAAATTGAGACAGATTTCTTGGCGTTTTTTGGAAAACTGGAATTTCCAAGAAGTCGCTGGAGGCTCCAAAACAACACGAATTACCGCCAGTTCACTCAACACGTTGAAATTTAGGCGCAGAATGAATTTTGGGTTTCCAATTTCATTAATTAAAAAGAATGAAATTATTACGCGTGATGAGACAAAACACTGGACTAGTGAATACTTTTCAGCTAAGTACAGTTATCCAGGGGCCATAGGTCAGTAATTAAAGCAATGGGATTAATCTGTAATTATTTGTTATACAACTATATTTTGATATTTCAGGGGCAGTTGATGGTAGCCATATTAAAATTGAACGGCCTCACGGTGATCCGAACTTCTACTGCAATCGGAAGAGCATACCATTCAATCCACATGCAGGGTGTGGTGGACGAAAATCTGAGGTTTTTTGACGTTTACATTGGATTTCCTGGCGCAGTCCATGATGCCAGAGTCTATCGCAATTCATCGTTCCCTGAGGACTTGGCTGAAATCTGTGCAGGTTTTTTCATTCATCAGTAAAAATGCAATCAATTTTAGGACTGATTTGTCCAATTTCAATTACTACATTACATTTCAGGGTGATCTATTCTCTAAAGAAAACCCAATCAAGGAAACAGTTATAGATGCAGAATTGCAGACTATGCTCGAGATAGAACATCGTGAAAATCTGTATAAATATTTTGTGACTTTATCGAGAATTCGAGATATGTACAGAAGTTTCATAATAATTAATTGATTTTAATATAGTTTGTATTTTAAATTACTGGTATATTTCTTTTATGAATTTCAATCAATTAAATTCTTTTCTCTCTTCGTGGCCCAAGTTTTGTGTTGGCAATAAGAATATTCTCAATGCGAACAAGAGCGTGGACAAAGGCTAAAACTCTGGCAATGTTACCCTGGAAGCACATTAGTAGGGGAATAGACGAAATTGAGAGATTAAACCCAGAAAGATACATAGATAAACTTTGTGACTTATCTATCTACTGAAAATTTGGATTCCCAGAAAGTTAATTAAGTGCATCTCCGGATACTGAATATACCATGACCACTTTCATAAAAAAGCTTTTTCAGCAAACAATAACTATCCTCAATTTTCTTTTTCTGTATTTCCAGCAAGAGATTTTACTTTGCTGTGCTGACACTGCTGACAGTGATACTAATGGCAACATTTTTTTTTGGTAATGTAGTGGGTAGGATTGCGCCTAACTTGTTTTCCTTTGAAACAAGTTTAGTCTTTTCGCCCAAACATCACACCATTAAAATTTTAGTTGCTAGTTTCGAGTTTAGCTCCCACAGTAAAATTTTAAATGTTCAAATTTTCAAAACAGCGACCTTGACACTCGGGTTTTCCCTAAGATAACACCGTGGGAGAAACATCTGAAAATTTCATTTCTGATCGCAAGAAATCACTCTGCAGTAAGACATTTTTTCATGTTGCTCAATAAAGAAATTTCAGACTTCTTTTGATCGAACTTCATTTCTACATCCAATTGCGCCCTTGGAGCGATTTAGGAGGGGAGGGGAGGTATGATGGTTCAAAGTTCAAAGCGAAACTGTGTTCCTTATCATTGGGTGTGTTTCCTTATCGGCGCTCCAATATCGTCAACCTGATGGAGGCGCAAAATTTCTACTTCAATGCTCGACTCTCAAACGCCACCTCTGATTATTTTCGTTTTTGCGAACAACACATGTATGTCTCGCTATACGTTTGCAAGAATATTACCACCATCGATAAGGAGATAAGCTGTGCTTTTATAAACGACGTTATGATGCTCGGGGATGGAATTGCCCACGGGCTAGCCCGTGAACCAATTTGAAAAGAAAAGGCTCTTCGTAAATTATGGAGATAGCACAAATCAGATTCTTTTCAATTTGTAGACCCGTAGAAATACCGGTTGAAATGTGATGAAAATCAGCGTTTTTCCGCTTTTTTCAAGCACCTAAACTAGGACAGAAAAGTTGGAAAACTGTATTTCTAATTTTGTCCCCACCAAAGTTTTGAAAAAATTAGACCAAATACGTAAGTACAACTTATAGGGCTGAAATATTGGTGTCAAATCATCGACGATGAAGCCATTCGGCACAGACTCAAGACTCAACTCGCAAGCACAGCCATTTTGTAGAATGCTTCAAGAAGTAAAGATTGATTTCATTCCCAGATCCTTACGACGACAAAAAAAACACTCATCATCAAAGCTCAAAAAGAAATGATCGAAACTATCTAACCAAACGACTTTTCGGACTTTTGTTCTATTCCATTCTCAAAACCCCCACACTCGATTACTCATCCTTCCAAAAACACAAACACGCTGAGCAAGTATCTGTATAAAATGTTGTGTATAATTTGCTAACGACCTCTGGCGCACTAGCGTCGTCGTCGGTTCATTTGACGGAGATGGTGGTATTTTCACGTACGAGAGAGAAGCTATACACCATTCACATACGTATACACTAAATTTTGACCGATATAATCTACATAGAGTGGTAGCAGTGGCATGGCACTAAAAAGCGCACAAACAGAGAGTCGCAGGCAAGGCATAAATATATGTAACACGTATCCCGCTGATTATTATAATATATCCTTTTATTATTTCTACAGGATGTGAAGTATCTTCATTTTAAATGGCTCAGCGTGTAAAATTAACAATACGAGGGAGAGATCTGTTAATTCGGTTTTTGTTAGCGCGCCATTTTACCCGAAATAATTTTTCCCTGTTTGGCGACGTACGGTAGTGCGGAAGGGATAGGTTGGTGGGGGGTGTTGTGTGTATGTTTGTGTAATTTTTTTCTATACTGTTTTTTAAAATTTATAATTTGCGGTTTCGTTAGCATCGTTTAGTATTTTGTAAATGTGTTGTTGTGCTTAACCCTTCGTATACACTATATACATATAATTTTGGACTTTTTTTTCTCTCCTCAACTTTGTATGTTTTTTTGTATCTAATTATTTATTTATTTTTTACTGTGTTCAGTTTGTTTTACTTTTTTTCACTTTATTATATGGCTATTGTGAGACGTTTTGCAGTAGCCAGACGTAGATATTTCCGGCATGGGTAATAAGAAAATATCTACACGAATTCTATAACCAATAGGTTATAAAATTTAAAAACTCGATAAGGACTGAAATTACTCGATATGTATATTTAAGTTGCATTTCTCCTTTTATATTCCTTACCTTTTGTGATTTATTCATGTGTTGTAATGTTCATTAAATCAAAACAAGTAAGTGTTGACCAGTCTATCTTCCTCACATATCTCTCACAAAAACACGTTCGACCCTGTTTTGGTACTAAGGGTGCTATTCAGGCTCCGACAGGGGGTTCTCAAGGGGATTTTCGAAAGAAGAGCCACTTGGGGCCACCTACGGGGCTTCGAATGGGTCCCTTATACTCACAAAATTTAACACCACTCCAACGTGTCTGCAATATTCTCGCAGTAACGCACGGGGGGCAGTTGGGGTGTCCTACAGGACAGTGACATTAGGTACGCGGTAGTATACATGTTTACCGTGTGTTTCTCCGTGGATTGCCTAAGGGTAAACCCACGGGGGGCATATGTGATATACTACCATGCCTAAACTGTCTACGTGAGGGATATTAGGGAGACACAGGTTGGTAACACTGGGATATTCGCGATGTCCTGGTCCTAGACCAGGATATGAGCAAATATCCCAAGCCAGTTCTCTATCCTGAGTCGACGCGGAGTAGTGTTCTCATAGATAAATAGTATCCTTAGTAATACCCTTGCGACCATTCATTTGGGACTTTCATTAGTGTTAAGGTGTTGTTACAATTAGTGTGTCTTAATCTGTTCGTGTTAACTTGAATCGTTCGTTATTGTTATAATTGTGCAAATATACAGTATTGGTGAGTCACTTCGGTGTTACGTTATTTATTGTGTATTTGTGAGAGTAATTTAGGCTTATTGTGATTTGAGCTAGCCAGGCCCCTAGAGGAATTATTCATCCAGAGGAATAATTCCTGGAGTCTACCCGAGTGCTTAATATTATATTTATTCCACCCAAGAATCGCCATAAGTCTCTTACTATCTCTCACTATCTTTACCTGGAGAAGTGAAAAAGATCGAGCTTTTTTGTACTTCAGTTCGATGAAATTTTCATTGATATAGAAAGTGTTAAAATTGATACTTTTGAAAAAAATGTGATCTCATTAGTGGTTTTAAGCATCATTTTGTTCTTCAAAAAACCCAAATTGAAACAGTAGAAACCCGCAAAAAAAAAACATGGACGAGATTAATCGGACGAAAAAATATTTCAGCTAGGTCCGCTGATTGTAAGAAAGTTTTTGCGTTTTGCTCATTGGTTGCGTTGATGTGTGATTTCGAGACACCAACACATATCCAATAAAGTCTTCTAAGATTGGCTACACTGCTGTACAACATGAATTTTCATCAAAATTGATTCATCTGTTGACAAGAAAAAATCACTTTGCAATTTCTGAATTGTAAAAAACTAGCTTATTTTCATAGAAGTTTTCAAAACACTGGCAACGCTGTAACAGCTAATTTTCCAACCAAGCCCCCCGAATCTTCCAACTTTTTCACAAGAAATGTTCGAGCAATATCGCGAACTGTTTCGTGAAAGTTTCTAAGAAATGAGAGATTTCAAATTTTTCAACTTGTCAACTTTTGAACTCTCCGATGGGAACAAAAATGGTGTCGAATCGAACCAGTAACGGTTCAAAGGGATATTAACACTCAAATCGCATCCTCTTAGCGCTGGTTCAGAAATTTTGGCCCACGTTCAGGTGGTGTCAAAAAAACACAATTTTAGTTGAAAATTGTAAAACTTCGAGACCCTAAAGTTCTGCCTATTTTCAATCTTTTAGGGACCCAAAATTTTTCTCGCGGGCTTTCAATTCAAGGTACCTACTATACCCCCTGTAAATTTGGTCCAAATCTACGTATCTTTACTAATTTTTATCTTTTTTCTTTCTTTCTTTCTTTCTTTTTTTTTTTTTTTTTGATTTGATCGAATCAAACTATTGAGAACTTGGATAAAGGTGTCATAACCACGAACAACGCCGAAAAAATTGTCAAAAAGAGGAAACAAAAAGTCCCTAAACCAGACAATCTGGTTTGAATAATGTACCGAATTATTAATTTCTCAAGGACCTTAATTATTTCGCTAATTAGTATGAAATTTCAATGATGAAACTTGAGAAGTTGCGTAAGAAACCCAAATTTTCAAATTAGCGAGTAGGATTTCAATCAAAGCCCTCGCTCGTGAGCAGAAAACCATCGGCTACAGTGAAAGACCAAGTGAAAAGCTGATTATTGATGGTATGCAGGTCCATTTTGATGCCCTGAAACGAACTCAAAAGAGTATTGTTCTGTTCCAAGTGATCGCTCCCTATATTGTGGATCTGAGCTCTTCTCCTTCCTCAAATAAAGTTTCGACCAATACTGTAGAAAAAATTGATCCTAGCACGAAAGTATGGTAGCACAGAAGCATAATAATCTAGCCATTCTAAATGGTGCCATCAACTAAGTTCGTAGCATCATATTCAGATACATTTTCAACTATCGAGAATTCTTCTAGGAGAATCTCACTCCATATAAATTCACCCTCTACTCTTCATCTTGAAATGTAATCAAGATTTTGTAATCTAGTACACGCGATTTTCTCGGCTCTTATCCAAGAGTCCGAATCGCACCATTTATGACCTTCTTGAACCAATTTTATAAAAACGAATGAATTCTGTTTTTGCTTCAGAATCTCGTTATTTACTGTAGAGGTACTTGTGTGTATCCAGTAAAAAGTGTACCAGTAGCAGAGACGAACTGAAAAACACCGTATGACGGTGAATTAAAAATTAAATGTCTCAACACATGCCTGCAAGCATACGTTGAAGATCAACACTACAGATTCCATCACTGTAGCGAATCATAACCCCCCCACCCCACCCCCAATAAACATTTCATTTTTTTTTGTAATACCTGCCATAATAAAAAAATACCAGAGTTCAATAGATCGAAGTGGGAATCATCCCTTCGAACTGGCCGCATTAGGAGGCATATTCCCCATAGCGATCGGTCAAAACCTTGTGATGAGACAAAGAAGAGCTAAGATCCATAATTGGGAAACGCGTTCATTCAGAACAGCGCAAGATTGATTTTTCGTGTAGTTTGTACACTCAATGGATATCAAATCAGAGCAGCACACTAGAAATCAGCTTCTCACATGATCTTTCACCCCAACCGATATTTTTCTGTCAACAAATAATCACTACAGCGAGGGCGGAAGATGAAAGCAACTGCTCCAGATTTTAAACAGGAGGATTCTTCAGCGTGAGTTAACTCCTCGAGGAAATAAAAAACGGTGGAAATTGGAAGTTCCCTTCTTGAAACAATTATAGGTACTTTGAAGTGAAGCGAGAATATTATTATTTAGAAAATTCTGAATTCCGAAAAAACAAACACATACGCATAAATAATACGATGCAGCTCCCTCAGGTGCACTAAAGAGGGATGCGAGTGTACCAGTACATATTTAAAAAATTACTCCCAATAATTTTTCACCACAAAAGTTTTGGCCGAGAGAAGATCTTGTTTTCTTTCAAAAAATACGTTTAAAATCAAAACCCACCATCTTTGTTCTTTGTATGTATACTAGTTAAAAACAGAGTCACACAATACGATATGTATCCACATCAAAAACTATTATTCGAGAAAATGTACCATTCCATTCACACACATTTTTCAATTCTCTAACATCTTATTTATCCGCTACTGGGAGTAATTTAAAAGCTAATTCTTCCAAATTTTCAACCTTGCATGAATGTCTGAAATGCGTGTAAAGCTGGACTGCATCAAGAAGGTTTCTGATTCTGGCACCCACACACTCAACAGCTATGAGTATAATCACAAATATTATGGCCAAATACAGCTTGCTATGGCACTGAGTGGTATTAAGTCTGCTAAACTTCTGATTTATTGTCATAAGGATAAGCAAAATGTTGTTATTGATGTGTTACATTGTACCAGTTCCAACCTTCTGTCCATTAGTCCAACCGAAGCCGAAATGAATGCTGAAGGAAAGTTGGGTCTTCTGACGCATGAAAAGGGGAGAGGGGGTCAAAAATTAGATATTCTATGAAAAGTCTATATCTATGTACTTTGTTACGACATATGTTTTATAATCAATTTGTAGGTAATAAAAAATGTAATTTATTTAATTATAGAAATTTACTTTAAAATTTTATTAAAATAATTAATTTTCAATTTTATTAATTATAATTTATTAAATTTTAATTATTCTATAATCTACCTATATCTTGAATTAGTAATTATAAATTATTGAGGAAATTCCTATTTTAGTGCAAAGGTCGAGAAAATCCGCCAACGTCAAGGCCTGGTAGACTAAAAGGGCATTCATATGGCAGCCATATGACGATCACACTGACTAAAGGAACTGAACCCCAAAATTCCGCGCCATCGATGAAAGACGCCAAAAAGTTCCACCTCTACAAAGGAATAAAAGGCAACAATTTGATCTCAATGGTCATCGACCAACTTTTCCAAAATATTTTTTCTATAAGCCACTTTCTAATTACTTTTTCCAGCTTTTTTGGGTAGGTACTTTTGAGTTACCTTTTTTCATTATTATATTAGGTATTATTATTTTTCAGGATAATTTGAACGCTTTAGCAGAGTTGCGCGTTGAATTTGCGTTGCATTCGAAGATAATATGGTACTTTTCCACTTGGTAAGCCATTATTATTTATTTTGATTTATTCACAATCCTCTCATGTTCACCAGTCGGCACCTCATGTCTAGCGTCGTCGCGTTCAAGGATGACGTCGTTGATACCTGGATCGCGTATTTGTCGCGATGCAGAGATCCGACGGAGTCGAGCCACGATCCATTCACCCTACAAAGTGCCGACAAAATAAGAAGCATAAGGCTAAGCGAAATCTAAACAAATTCAGTGCTGTAGAGGAGAAGATCCTTCTTCAGCTAAATGTGCTGAGAAAGTCGTTTCAGCTCGTCGATGAGAGTAAGACATACTTCAGACTAAGAAACGTAGTTACATATTATATTATGTATTCAAATTTTTTGCAGTTGACGAAAAATCAAAATAGCCATTGTGGCAGGTCCAATTTTGGAAAAAAGGAAAAGAAAAGTCAAAAATGTCGATGTTTTTCAACGGTTTAAGCTCAAATTGGATGACTTCCAGCATGTCAACATTTTAAATGTGCTTAATATCTCTCATTTCTCCACTTAAATCATATTGCATTTCACGACCTGATGCTTGTTCAATTATGGGCCAAAAGGGAACTCATTTTTATTGTATAGGAATATCAGCAAGTGAAGAAAGGAAAGTACAAATGATAATTGAAATTAAAGATGGAGAGTATAGGATTCTGATAAAATACAGAACTCATGAAATATAATACTCCTTTTTCAACTAGAGTAGTAATATTTTTTCATCCTCATATGACACATACATCAATGTAAAATCGAAGCGCAGAACATGAAAAAAACATCTGTAGGAGGTGGTTGGGCGAAGCCCAAGGGGGATTAAGTGGGGATGAAGTCACCTCCAAACACAAGCGAAAAACAGGAGCGTAGCGAGGGTGCAAGTAGTTCAAGAGTCTTCAAAGTTTCTGTCACAAAAATTTGGCTCTTACGATTTTTTTTTTCGATTGTTATTCAATTTTTCAATTTTTACTAGGACTTTTTTTTTCATTTTGGCTCATCAAAACATATCGAAATCCCTCACTCTTGGACACTCTGTATGCATCCTCTCATAACTTTCTGTAATTTTGATCGTCAAAAAGAAAAATGTCAAAGTTGAAAATTTCAAAAAAACAATGCTACTCGTAATATAATTTGTTTGCAAATTATTTGAAAACAAAACTGAAGACGAAAATATACCTTGTTTCCTTTTCCGCAAACCATGCAAAACGTGTTGTAACGTATCTCGAAAAACACCACCATCTCCACGTGGACTCAAATTACTTGGAAATTTGTCGAATTATTTATCAAAGGGCAAAATCGTCTACCGTTGGGTTAAATCTGCTTGTAGAGGTTAAAGTTGAATGTAAAACTAATAAAGATTCTCTCGATAAAAGGCAACTACCCCAGCTACGCAGGCTGGGCTGCTTATTTATAGCGCCACTTTCGAGCTATGAAACGAATATAAGAAGCCGACGAAAAGGGGTGCGAAAGAAGCTACAGTATAAGAAAGTTTAAAGCGAGAGACTATTCGTTTATAGTGCTTACACATAATGAATTGAAATTTTTCTTTATCCATTTCCCGCCGCCGAGGTGAGAGGGGAAAAAAATAACCGTATACGATTTCAAATTCGTGATGGCGCGAATAAATCATTAATTCGAGCAGAAAATTACGCCACCATGACGTATATGAGCGATTGAATTTAATTGTCTGTTACATTTTACGGTTTTTAAATTTCTGTATGGTGAAAAACCGTGTATAGCAATATAGCATACTGTTGTATACGAATGGTACGTATATCTATAGTATACAAGGCGATAAATTTATACGATTTTTTCGGCTACAGACTGATGGTATTTTTAATAAAGTTGAAACGAACCAGCGTAGCGGTGCGGTATCCAGAGAGAGGCAAAACTTTGATAAAATTTCAACTCATAAATAAAACGTTGGCGTATTTGATTTTTATGTATAGCGAGAGACTGAGGGAAAAAAAATACGTACGACACAACTATAATAAACCGAGAGTATACGAAAGAGAGAAAGATGAAGTGGAGGCTACAAAAGAATCTTCTTGTTCCTTCAAGGAGGGGGAGGGGGAGTAAAAAAAAATCATTGGAAATTTCGTGTACGAGTACGATTCGGAAATGTTGTTGCATTTACATGAGCTTATAAAAGTTTCACATTGAACTTGATATAACAGCTTTCATTTGGAAATAAAAAATAGATAAACGTCGAATCTCCGTTTTTACGGTCCAACTTGAATTTATTGCCCAAGTGAACTTTGATTTTTTTTTCTTTCGTAATCGCTGCGTTCGCATGTGTACGGCGAGTTTTTGCAAGAGAATAAATACAGCGTGTGTCTGTGTTCTGCTGTACTCTAGCATTTGAACGCCCAGCTTGTCTGGACTAGGTTGATAGGATGTGGTTGGATTAAAACTAGTGGAAGCCACGATTTGAAAAAATTGGTTTTTCAAAATTTTGATTTGGCAGAATCCCCCCCCCCACATTTAAACTTCTTGAGAGCTCAACGCGGTTTAAATAGAAAAGAAAAGGTTGTTTGATACTTTCGTCAGCTCCAAACGGATTTTCACATTAGACAAACTAAGAAACCTTGAGAGGTCTTGTGGCAAGTTTCCTTTTTTCCTTTTTAATCCTTCAATGAATTGAACTACGATACGCTCATATTAGGTCATTAAAGTTGAAGAGCAAGACGATAGCGATGGTCTAAGTTACATGTACCTAGTCATATTCCAAAAAGTTGAAAAGGAGAAGGGGATATAATTGGACAAACTCGCAATTATTCTCATGCAGAGGTACCTCGGATTTTTGAGCAGTAACATTTTCGAAAAAATACAAGGGAATGGAAAGCCCTGGCACAGGACTGCTCTCATCATTCCTCAAACCCACTCAAGTAATCCTAAACTCCCCTGCCCAAACCTTCAAACCACGATCTAAGAAAAAAAAATGAAAAAAATCAATAGATTCCAGGGACCGAATGGTAAAAGGTAGGTAGGTATTCGTAGATTAGAACTTCTCCAAGTACCTATCTAAACGTTTAACCAACTTTAACAAAAATTTACGTTAAAAGCTTTCGGAGTTTATTTCCTTTTCTTTTTCGGTATAAAATAAAGTCTAATTTATTTAGAATTTATTCGACGATTTCACGCTTTACACCCGCATCTGTCGTAAAAAACGTAACTGAAGAAGGAGTCGAGGAACGTGAGAATAGTACCGCTGCTAATACCAACAGCTTGGTCGTATATTTCAAAAATGTTTTCAAATTAAACCACCGAGTGAAAAGGAAACAAGACGAAGACGACAAAAAATCAACTCGTATTCCGCATCAATTTCACGTAAACTACGTAAACGATCGTTTTGTCGTCTTAATTCTCGCTCAGTTCAAGTAACACCCATCCAACGTTATCGTTTACATAGAAAGAACGCTGTACAGTGTACAGCTGGTACCTCATAGCAATAACCGATATAACAAAACGATTTTCCTCGTATTCTATGCAGAAAAAACTCGCTGTACTAAATTTTTCCATTAGTCAAAAGCATCCAAATTACACGACAGTTCAAAACACGAAGACCTTCCGCTACGGTTTCGGTTAATGAAAGGTTCTCGTTCGTTTCGTTCATCAACCTTATGAAGTGTCTCCCAGCTATTTGGATGGAAAGTAATCTCAGTGGTAGCCCTTGGCCCACGGACCACACCACTAAAATTTCATCTGTCATTTTGAGTTGAACTTCCATAGTAAAATTATGAATTATCAAATTTTCAAAAACCGCTACTCCGACGCTCACGTTGTGGGAAAGTTTTGACCCACGCGCTTGACCAAAGGGCATGTTATATTTTCTCTTTCAACTAAATTTTTCGTATCATAGCTCATTTTTCGAAGATAATTCAAATTTTTTATTTTCGATGAAAATTTGAATGATTCTTGAAAGATGTATGTAATACGAAAAATTTAGCTGAATGGGAGAATGAAAGAAGTCCCTTGCGCAAGCACGATGAGTTGGAATTTTCACACGATAACGCCGTGGAAAAAACCTGAGCGTCGGGGTAACGATTTTTGGAAATTATAAAGTGGGAGCTCTTTTAATGATGATGTGGTATTTGGGCCAAGGGCTACCATGAGACCACTTTCCAACAAACTCCTGGGGGACACTTTCCCAAAACTTCCGAAGATATTATGGGATTCAATGATTCGAGGGTAAATCCAAGATTTTAAAGTGGTGACGCCATTCCATCGAGAATATACGTAAAAAGGCAATCTTATGAAATACCAAGAATATCAACAGAGATTGCGGCTTGCTCGAGAAAACTAGGGCTCTTCTTTTCGAAGCAATGATGCCCAATAAATATTGGAGCTTTGCTGTCGAGGCCGCCAATCAAATTCTCAATCATTCTCTCTAAATTTGAAACAGTGAAATTTCACTGCTAAGCAGTCACGACATTTTGCCTTTTTAAAAGCAGTAGTTTTTTACTGCAAAACGGTGAAAAATCAACTGAATTGGTCAGTGAAAATGATTTTTTACTGACCAAGTCAGTAAATTTTTTACTGTATTGCAGTAAGAAACTACCGCGTATAAAAAGGCAAAATGTCGTGACTGCTAAGCAGTGAAATTTCACTGTTTCAAATTTAGGGAGTATGCCTCAAATTTCATCCCCTTGTTCTTTTTTTGAAAAATTTAATCTCATGGATTTAGGAGTATTTTACAAATTCTCCTCTTGCCTTTCAACCAGCAATGACAGCCAAAATACATACTGTCATCTGGGAGGTTTTAGAATAGCCGGAAGCTGGGGGGGGGGGGATGATAAAGTACAGTCATTCACGCGAATTCGCGACCATAAGAAGACGACGGATCGATTTCAATCGTTAACTATTCAACTATTCACTGATTGCAAGAAAGTATTTGCTCTCACACTTTTTTCAACTTTCTACATTAAAAGACGCTTTATAGGGAGCTTTTACTGCTTAAGCCTCATGAGTTTACTAGCATCAGAAGACATCACTCCTTAGAACATTTAGAACTAAATGTTCTAAGCAAGTAAGCATTCATCATCAATCAGTTGATGAAAACTGTATGGAAAAAAAAGTAAACTGAAAATAAAGAAGAAAACGAAAAAATCGCAATTGCAAATCATCATAATTAATTACTTATTGATATCTAAGTTTTGTCGAATATTGTTTATCAAATGAAATCAAATTCAATGTTTTTAATAAATACCTAATATAATGATAAAATAGTAAACATTTTATTTCTTTTTGCTAAAACACAATAAATGAAGATGAATATGTATTCAATTACAACAAGGTTACTCGTGCTTCACGCAATAACCCTAAATAGATAAGCATTCTGGAGCCTGCTCGTGCCTTCGTGCACCCCGAGAAACGCAAGAAGTTGGACAATCGGTCCAAGCAATATGTTTTGGTTGGATTCACAGAAACTGGCTATCAGCTCCTGGATGAGGCTACGGATAAAACCAGCGAGCATACTCATGTCGAGGTAGATGAGTCGGTGAAATATGGAAAAACCTGAGCGTCTGAGTAACGATTTTTGAAAATTTTAAAATTCAAAATTTTATATGGGAGTTATTCTCAAAACTGGCAGCTCAAATTCTAATTATGAAGTACTTGGGCCATGGGCTAACACTGAGACCATCTTCCATCAAATCCCGAGGGGGGGGTGAGGTTCTCTAGATAGTTATTATTAGTCCCCAATCCCAGATAGAGAACGTTAAGAGCGTTAGGGTGGTCCGTCTCTAAACTTTTTTCTTTCGTTATTTTTTTAAAATTGGAGTGGGAAGGGGTTCGATAAAAATTATACAGCGACCCCAAAAGCAGGAAAAATTATTAGTGCCTGACTTGAACCATTCACATTGAAAATCATAAAAAAGTTCTTTCGAAAAAATTTTTCTGGTGATCGAGTGGTCATATTACATTCATTTTGTAATGAAGACTGTTTTCGAAATTTTCTCACTTTTTCAGGTCACTTTACACAGCTTTTGAATATGTACAAAATTTTATCATGTTTTCAAGCCATGCGAAACCTCTGGAAACGTGGGAAAAAATTCCAAAAACGGTTTTCACAATTTCGAGAGGCAGAAAAAAAATTCAAAAACTTTTTTTTTGCTTTTCGATGTAAATTTAGAAATTCAAAACTACAGAAGAAAAATAATGGTTTGCGCCAGGGATCCAAAATTTTATTTTCAGTTTTTTGTGCTCCCTTCACAATATTTCATCAAATCTTCCACCAATTTTCAAAAAAAAAAAAAATCAAAGACAATCTACCACAACGAGCTTTGCTCAAAAGGGGAGTCAGGCCTCTCTTAAACCAGGCCACTTTTTTGCAAAGAGAATGAAGAACAGCACAATCAGCAAAACGAGTTTGATGAAAATACCAGAACTCCAGCGGAGTATCAAAAATATGTACAGGGTGTTCCAGAATAACCTTTCACATTTTGGTGAGCACTGATCTGCGTTCAAATGGTGTTAGGGGAATGGTAAAAGCGGTTCCAGGTAGCCAACACATGCCGAATTATGTTTCAGTATTAATTTTTTACCATGGAGAAGTGGACGGCTGTGCAGCGCGCTTTTATTGTAAAGGCCTTTTTCAAAAATAATGACTCTTACATTAGTGCAATTCGTGCCTTCCGCAAACATTTTAAACTTACCGGTAAAAGTGAAGTGCCATCGAGGCCAACAGTGAAATTATGGGTAAAAAACTTCGAGAAAACCGCTCATGCTTGTAAAAATAAGCCTACAGGTCGGAAAAGATCAGTAAGAACGCCAGAAACAACGGACCGAGTAAGGCATTCAGTACAGACTACCCCTACCACTTCAATACGTAAACGAGCGTTAAATTTAAAAATCAAACCAACTTCTCTGCAACGAATTTTATCTGAAGACCTCAGTTTCCATCCATATAAGATTTTAATCATTCAAAAGTTACAAAAAACTGATTTTGTGAGAAGAAAATCATTTGCCGAGGATATGCTTACAAGAATTGATACTGGTGAGATTCCATTGAACTCGTTACTCTTTACTGATGAAGCTCATTTTTATCTAAACGGTGATGTGAATAAACAAAATATGCGCTACTGGTCGACAGAGAATCCGATGATAATACACGAGAAACCTCTACACTCCGCTAAGTTGACTGTTTGGATGGACGTGGCTAAATTCGGTATAGTGGGACCGTATGTGTTTGATGAAACGGTGAACGGTGAGAGGTATCGCAAAATGTTAAACGAGTTTCTCATTCCTGAATTGAAACGCAGACACAAGTATAGAGTTACTTGGTTCCAACAGGATGGCGCTACCTGTCATTCCGCAACGGACACGATTTCTTTATTGCGTGAGCATTTTGGTCATCGAATAATTTCGCTGAACACAGAAATTTCATGGCCACCTCGATCCCCTGATTTTTCAGCATGTGATTTTTTTTTATGGGGTTACCTCAAGTCAAAAGTATATCAAGATGATCCTAGGACTCTGAAACAGCTCCTAGATAATATTATTCGTGAATCAAGACTGATTAGAAGAGAAATGCTCAACAAAGTGTTCAATAATTTAAAAAAACGTTTGGTCGATTGTGTCAAAAATGATGGAAAACATCTTGGTGGAATAATTTTTAAAACTTAATTTATAATGAAAACTCAAATATATGGTCTAAAAACGGCACATTTCTACTTCATTTTGGTTATAAAAAAATTTCCGTAACCATTTTTCTCTCAGAGCTACTAATAAAACAAAAGTGAAAGGTTATTCTGGAACACCCTGTAGAATACGGAGTCCTGCTCGAACACGTCTGCTGGTATTGACAACATCGTCAACTCCATCATCGGGGTGCTCTTCAAACACCACTCCCAACTATGTACTAATCACGTTATTTAATGAGTGTATATCTGCCAGAGATATTTCCCAAAACCATGGAAAAAGGGACGCGTGGTGTTTATACCCAAACCAGGGAAGGACTCAGCGACAACAGACTGATATAGACAGACCTATCACGTTGTTATCAGTTCTTGGCAAGCTCTTCGAAAAGATTATAAACGGACAACTCTGGGAATTCCTCAAAAGAAATTACATTATTAGCCCTACTCAATTCGGCTTCAGAAAGAGAATGTCGACTGAACATGCGATTAGAGCTCTATTGGATAAGCTCAATCAAGGCACAAAGAAACACAGCAGAGTGGCAATGATTTCGCTAGATGTCCAGGCGGCGTTTGATTCAGTATGGTGGCCTAGAATATTGACGGTTCTCAAGAGACTTGGCTTCCCTCCGCTCCTTATTGATCTTATCTGGAGCTACTTCAGAGACAGGGTGGTGCAGGCAGACATACAAAATGTTCTGCTCGTAGAACTAGGATGTCCTCAGGGCTCCGTGTGAGGCCCAACAACGTGTCACTGGGCTCACCTAGAGCGAAAAGAACCATTGACTTGGATAAGACCTCGCCGAACGAAATTGAGAAAAAATGTTCGCCAAAAACCACACCATCAGTTATACATACCACAACGTAGAGTTGAACCTAACGAGGAGCACGAAATAGATTGGTCTAATTTCTACGGAGAATTGGCCAGAAGAGGAAGATCGATTACAACTGAACTGCCGAGGAAAATAGAAAAATTGTATCAGGGTGTCTACCAAAATTTAATTTTCAAAAATAGCGACTTTTCGCGACTTTTAGCAACTTTTTTTCGCGACTTTTAGCGACTTTTTTTCAGTTAAAAGTACCTCCCCCCCCCAAAAAAAAATTTCCAACGAAAAAAATGTTTTTTTTTTTTACCAATCGCCATCAACTAAAAATAAGAAAAGTTTTTAAAATTTGAAGTTTGGACAATTTATAGCGACTTTTTGGTATTTTTGGCGAAAATCGCGACCTTTTCGCGACTTTAGCGCCCTATTTTCAAAATCGCGACTTTTCGCGACTTTTAACGCTATAGCGACCTGGTAGACACCCTGTGTATGTACCATCCCGAAAGTGCCTACAATTTTGTCTCACAATTCAGGCACAATACGATTCAAGGCTCGACTCTTTTTCATGAACGGAATCGCATGCATTGGAGATGGATTGGTCTTCAGTTTAGTGCAGAATAAGTAAGCAATTTTTTGTTTTTTAAGACCACATTGCATTGGTTATAATAACATAACAATAAACAAAATTCGATGGAAAAATTTCACCGAGATTTTCTAACAAAATTAGTTTTCTTCAAAAATCATTGAACTTTGAGTGTGGTTTTGAGGACAAGGAAGCGTCGTATGTAAATTTTGCATGGAACATTTTTGAAAGGAAATTTCATGTATGTAGATTAATTTTGTACACAACCATTTTTTATGTAGAGGAAATCTTTATGGAGAAAACCCAAAAAACTGAAATTGAGTGTGGTCCCACCCCCTCCAAAGCCACCCTTGATCACCTTTTTTTCAACCTTTGGCACATTCCATGTATAAATCCACTGGGCCAGATGAAAATATGTAGATAGGTACTTGACTACATGTACCTAGATGAATCTTTTATCGTACAACACAGAAAATAATTAACGAATAAATGTTTATCAGGTTTCAGGTTCTTGGCCCTTTTATAACCTTCACAAAATATACTTCCACATTTATTCAGAATTTATTGTAAGTATTCCAATATTAATTTTCAATTGCCTACCCACTCAAAAAAAAAAGTGTTTCAAAAAATATCTATCAATCAACATAGGTGCATCGCATACGTCCACTAATTGAGTACGTACGAGTATGTGATGATTCTTAATTAATAATTGATGAACGCGTTAATTGTAATTTGATAATTAATAGCGTGATAAAGCTAATCGCAGCATTTTAAAAACAGTCAAGTTATCTCTGTAGGAGCTTGGAAATTTTAAAATGGAGAAGTTTTGAAATAAGTAGGTAAGCATAAGACTACTGGTCTTTACATGGAACGAATGGAAAATTTTTTAAAACAAACATCGATTAATCAAGATGAAGAATCGAAGCGTTTGTATTTATTTGAAAATATTTACTCGAATCCATCTTTCATTACTTCATTATAATATAGTTCGATGGTAAATAACAAACATTAGCACACCGTTCGTAGGAAAAATTCCATTTCGTTAACATATTATGTAGGTAGTAGGTACCTACACCTAGCACCTATTTAAATGTCATAATGCACATATCGAGATTCGAGAACATCTAATCAGTAGCTCAATTTGTATTAAAACAAATCAATAGTAGCTACCAATAAACGTGATTTTATTTCCAAACGTGTATTACTCGTATGAGCACACGTTTTTGCAGAAAAGATAACGTTTTAAAACAAGAATAAATTTGTACCTACATTTTGATATGATACTCGGATATCTTCTTCAATTTTGACGTTATCGTGCAAAAATCACCATTGCAGCCTGTTTAAATTCTTACGCCCATTTTTCACTAAAAATTTAGGCGGATATTCAACGATCAGTGATCACATTCATTCCACGTGTTCTCTGGGAGATAGTGGTGCATAAGGTTATTCAATGATATTCAGATCACCGAGCCTAACATCCGATTCAGAAACCCCGTAATTCTTCTCCCAATAAGCGCTCTAACAAAGAAATCATGGATGATAATTTTGTAGGTAGCCTACACGTTCGTATTCAACGATTAAAACATTATATAAGTTGAGATATATTGTTGCGAAATAATCAAAAACTACAAACCATCCATAACTAATTAGATAAGTACCACGATGTGAATGTTAGCACTGTAGCTAACCCGATAAAGATGATCAAATAGGTAGGTAATTGTATGTACTTCCATGAATTCTGCTCGCAAAAGAATACCTACCTACATACATCACGTGGCTAAAATTGTTAATAATTTTCCATCCAAATTAAGCATATCATCAAATACTACTAGGTACAGAGCCGATAAAACTCAAACATTACATACACGAAATGAAACGAGTTCACTCTATCTACCTTTTCATTAAAATATTCCATCTTAATATTTTGTTTGTAGACGACGAACCGGAAGTGCGCCCATTATGCCAATAATTAAACTCCAATTACCTAATTTATCACCATCTTTTGTAAAGTATTAATAATTTTATTGCGAAGTTGATTAGAAATTTTTATCACGTTTGGATGGCTGCATCTTGGAAACGTGATGATAATGATAACCATTAACCTTTGTACGTAGAATTCGTAGCATCCGTGCATAAATCTGTTCGAAGCTCCGGTCGTCAGTTCAATACAACCATCCATAGACGCAACTTTCACTGCCAACGTTTTGAAAAATCTAAAAAAATGTCGTTGCTGATCGTAGGTTGTGTTTTTGTGGCCACCGTTTTGTATTTAATTTCAACTGTAATAAAGCCGTCCAATTATCCGCCAGGTAATTTTGTTTATAATTTATTTTTTTATTTGTATTTCGTAAAATAGATAGCCCAACAATTTACACACTTAGATACTTGATCACATCACATTTAGGTGTAATTTTTTTCAACCTCATTGCATTTTCACGATCAATTACAAGATAAGAGAAGGCAGATACTATCCACTTATTAAATTTATACTTCATCTACGAGATATATCACGTGCTTATACAAATGGATTGGTATTTCTCAATTAAATAGACTGATTAGAGATACTTTTGAATGGTGAAGTAATGATGCGTAAGATAATCCTACAGTTAGTTAATTCCATTCAAAATTATTTTACATTCAAATGCGAAATCGTTCTCATAATTTTTGATAAATGTTTGAATCAGTGTGTTACTTATCAATCACGCATATTCAATTCACAATGGAAAAATAGCAAATATACGTTGATGGTTTCCCTATGGACAGTTTCTAACCTAAAAATAGTCGAAAAATATGAATTTTCAAAATTTGATCAAAAATGATTCCGAAAAAAGTGTCTATCGAGATATTTTTATCTGCTGAGAGTCGAATACGACGCCAGCATTTCCAAAATGGAATGATTTGAAAGCGTCAAAATTGAGAGAAATCCCCTTTTGCGATCTGTTCACTTTCCAGAATTTATGTTCCATTAATTTTTTTCATGAAGTTAAATCCCTGCAAAATAAATATGAAAAAGGTAATATTTGAGGAAGATGAGACGTCAAAAAAAACACTTAGGAGCGTCTTGATTGAGGCCAACTTTAGTCACGTTTTGCAAAAATAATCCACAGGTAAATCCTAAAGAAAAAAATTAGAGATTTGGGTTTCTGAACCTTCCTGATGCATTGAATTCAACACTCGAGACCACTCTCAGCTCTCAGCCAACCAATTGCAGCGTTTGTGTGAATTTTTCTGTGATACTGATTTTTTTTTTTTTTTCAATAATAGGTACAATTAGATTTAATTGCAATTTGAGTTATATTTTAACTTGTGACAGTTGAGTATTGTTGATTATTGTATCTTTCCTCTTTGCCAATTCGATTGGCGAATAACAAAAATTACGAATTCTCATCAAGTTTGTGACATGGCACATGGCACGTAATTCTCCTCATTTTACAAAAATCAGCGTTGGATTTCTATTCTGCAGGTTAATTGTATCCCGATGAACATTTTTTTCGAGGTCGCTTTGACCAAATATTCGAAATTCATATTTTCCCCTCATTTTAGTACCTAAGTGCAAAACAAAAATTCAATTTAAAAAAAGTGAATTTGAACAATTCGGTCTTAATGAACGCCAATTTTTTTTACCATTATCGTTAATTTCAAAAAATTAATAAAATAGCCAAAAAAATTTCCAATTTATTCGGACTTTTAAAATTGACAATCTAATGGTCAAAAAGTTGGGACTACTGTATTCCAAAAAAGTGATATCTTCCGATGCTTTGGCACAATTAATGCGAAATATTTTGGGAACAAAATATTTTCAAAACACGAGTTTACTCTAAAATTAGCAATCTCAGATTTTCAACAGCTCAGGAGAACCCTAAAAATGGTCTTGAATTTTAATGGCAATATCCTAGGTCGATGCAGAATCTCAAATACTGTCTTCTGGAACAGGTCAATTCTTCCGAACAGATTAAGTAGGTACCAGAGCGAAATAACGACGATTTATTTCGAAAATCCTCCTCTTGGGTGACCCATATCTCCCTTCCATGGGCACCTCCACAGCATAGATTTTTTTCTCTGTTACTTCAAACTCAAAATTAAGGACTCAGCTGAATTTGGTCGAGATCCGTATACTTTTTTTCTCGAGATATAGGGCGGAGGGAGAGGAAAATCAACATAAAAAGTATGCAATCAGCTATTATAATGTATAGCTAGGTACTATATCATATATTTTAGGCGCTCGAAAACGAAAGATAAACCACTTAAAAAATTAGTATTTTGGATTCTTGACCCTGACCTACCACTTTGAAAACTTTGAAAAAAAAAATACCACAAATACTGTGACTTGGGGTTGACATTTTGGTAACAAAAAAAAACTAGCCTGCATCCTTCTTAGTTTCGGAGCAATATCAGCTTCAAATTATCTTCTGGGCTTTTTGGCTAGAAAACAGTGTAAAAAAATTGAAGAAAATCTCACGGATTGGCCCTCAATCTTTCTGTACACCAAAGAGATTTCAAAACTTTTGATCAACCTGGTGAAGAAAAGGGAATTTTTCGCACGAAAAGCACGTTTTTTTACATGGGAGAGAATGGGAGGCGGGTCGAATGAAATTTTTTCAGCTCTAAAAATCTGTTTTCGTCTCTACTAAAATATGTACATTGTGAATATTTTCAAACTCTGAGCCAAGGGCCGATTTACCAATTATATAATCGAAGATACCATTTAGATACTTTTCTGCTGAAAAAAATTGACCAATTTGGGCGAGAAAAATTGCGAAGAAATCAGTTTTTCGCGTTATTACAGGTCTTTTACTCATTATACATATTTTTTCATAATCGCACCTCTGAAAAAAGAAAAGTGACCAAAGTATCGTTTGAAAACTTAAAATGCACGCTTTACCCAGAAGACATGCAAGAAAAAATTTCAAAAAATTCCCATGAATAACTCTCGGTAGCATTCAACATTACTGCAAGTTTGAAAAAAAATCGGTTAAAAACTACCGAAGTTGTAAATTTTCAAATTGAACTGCAATTTCACCCTTTTCGAAAGGGTTACAGATGATTCGACCACCTGAAAATTCATCACAAAGGTCAGAAAAAATTCACCAAAAAATCATGATACATCGTATTCGATTCCAGTAAATCATTTCCTTACAATTCAATAGGTATTCTTAGGAAAGTGCTCGTTAAAAAATTATATACACCATAAGGTTCCCTTGGAATGAAAAAATTGGCGAAAATTCGCCAAAAAAAATGATGCAATATCGTACCGATTCGCATTAACCGGTTCTTTGCATATTTTTAAAATAGGTAGTCTTAATCATGTGAAAAGTTATAATTAGGTATACATATGTAATACCAGCAAAGTAGCTAATTAATGTGTTTTATTTCTTTAAAAATTTTATGATTATGTCCTTTAGCGATCAAATATTACACACAAAGTAAATCAATAGATAATGAAAAAAGTATTAGGTTTAATTATGCATTAATTATCGCAAACGAAGCGTACACTAAACTCTTATAGTTCGGCGATTCATCTTTGTAACACTCGACGACGCGAGTAATCATCGAATTATCATCGTGTAAATTTCATAATAACACGAGTTCTTTTACATGGTCCTATTTATTTTATTTTTTGTTAAGGTGCGTGGACGCCGAGTGTATTAGATGCCTCTACATGAATAGGGGATGAGAAAATATTTTATGAAATTAAAATAAAATATTGACGTTTTTCTCCTCTACCAATGGACGAAATTAGCCCATTCTCTTCAAATGTTCTATCGTTTTTAAATTTTATTGCAAAAGTGGTGCAAGCGAATTCACAGAAGAGGGACAATATAAGGTTATCATCGCTTTTGAAACATGACTTGGTCTGTTATGATGAAACTCTCTCGAAGAACGATAGTCGAACTACTTACCCACATTTTAGTTCAAGCTTGAGTAAAATTATAAATAAGTAGGTATGTAGTAGGTATGTCAAAACTAAAACATAGTTGATTGTTCAAAGTATAGGTATGTAAATATATTTACAAATCGTGAATAATTATCTATTTTGACACTTGAAACGATAGATAATTTTTGAAATACGTGTTTTGAAAAAAAAAAAGGAAACGAAAAATTTCATAGAACAGTAGTCGATAGGTCTAGGTACAACAACCTTGTAGAGACAGCTCACTCGATATGTTTTAAATATTTACAATGGTATAAATGCACAGCTTGTGAACAAAGTAAAAAAATGTGGTTGTTTATTGTAACCGTTATCGTAATTCTTATATTGTATTTAATTTCAATTATGAAAAAACCACCGAATTATCCTCCAGGTAATTTTAATTTCTTTAAATTGCACGATTTTTCTCCAAATATAAATGCCCACTCGAGTTCATCTTTTAAAATAAACTTATAAAAATCCATATTTTAATGAACATTGTCACATTGCAAAAGCACTCTGTGGTCTTATATCATTATGCTGATGTATTTTCTCATTTCTGATTCTAGGTCCTAGTAGATGGCCCATAGTAGGCAACACATTTTTCATCAAAAAACTAAGCAAAGAACTAGGAGGTCAATATAAAGCTCTACTAAAGCTACACGAAGATTACAAATCGAACATAATCAGTTTAAAGTTGGGCAGTGACGAATACGTTGTGGTTTTCGGACGTAAACTGGTGCAACAAGTTTTCACCAGGGATGAATTTCAAGGAAGACCAGACGGATTCTTCATCAGGTTAAGGACTATGGGTACTCGAAAAGGTAATAATAATTCATAACTGTCGACTTATGACTGACAACAAAATGAACTCGTGAATTTACGTACCCATCTCGAATTACAGGAATTACCATGACTGACGGCCAACTATGGCACGAACAACGAAATTTCGCCGAAAGACAACTCAGACAACTTGGTTTTGGCAAACTAGTGACCGAAAATTTGATCAAAGAAGAACTCGACAATTTCCTCACTTCTCTGGGTGATAAGCAAGAAGACGTATCGCTGAATAAGAAATTATCGTCGTCATTTTTAAATGTTTTATGGACTATTACCGGTGGTAAACAGTTCTCGAAGGATGATGACAAACTGGATGCGTTATTGATATTGCTGAGAGAACGTAGTAAGGCTTTCGATATGGCCGGTGGTTTATTGAACCAGTTACCGTGGTTGAGATTTATTGCGCCTGATTATTGCGGCTACACTTGCATCCAATCGTTGAACGCCAAATTATTCGAACTTTTCCAAGTAAGAAAACAACGTAGTTTAAAGTTTTGAAATTCTCAATAGCAAAGCAGGGAATTACAAAAAAAAATAATGCATACATATTAATTTTTTTCGGTGGGGGGGAGGAGGAGAGGGGGGAATGGGAATATGGGAAAAGTAGTACTTCTGCTTCGAATCAGTAATTTTTTTACATTCTTACATTTTTGGAAATTGAAATTTCTTTCAATACTTAATCAAATTTTTCACATCATTTTTCAGGGAATCATTAGCGAGCACAAGAAAACCATAACCAGTGAAACGAGAGATTTCGTAGATGCTTATTTGCACGAGAAGGAATCGGCGAATCCGGATACTAGCACGTTTACAGGTGAAAATTCCATTCAATTAATACAAGCACAACTTTAGACACCTGCCTAAAGTCCATGTTATGGACGAAATCGAGAATTTTGTTCATGAGCACTTGACTCGAGTACTCAAAAGATTGAAAATTGATCACCATTTGATTTGTATCGTTTCTCACGGTTTTAAAAGCACTTCACTCACTGAAATTATTTTCAACAGATGAACAATTGGTGGCCATTTGCTTGGATTTCTTCATCGCTGGTGCCCTGACAACGAGTTACACTTTGGATTTTGCTGTACTGGCAACTGCGAGTAACCCGAGTGTTCAACAGAAACTTCACGAAGAACTTGACAAGGTTTTGAAACCCAAACAGATACCATCCATAGAAGATAAAGCAAGGTATATTCACTCAAACATCCACCAATTACTAATGAAATTTTAAACAAATCACTCGATATTCGTTAAAAATTCAGTTTTCATCTTATTTTAATAAACCAACTGTTGAACTCATCGATTGATTTACGTGTTTACAGATTACCGTACGTCGAAGCACTATTATTAGAATCACAAAGATTCCAACATGTTGTACCTACAGCAGGACCTAGAAGAGTTTTAAAAGATACCTCATTAGATGGATACCTAATTCCCAAGGTAAGAATAAAAATCTTGAAATTTTAGTTCGAAATGGACTTATTATTTTTAATTAAAAATGAATACAAACACGTATAATGTGAATTTCAGAATACGATCGTTTTGATGAGCCTGAGATCGATTCATTATGATGAAGCTAGATGGAATGATCCTGAAGTATTTAGACCCGAAAGATTTCTGACTGAAGATGGACAACTGATTCCTGATGAAGGATTATGCACTTTTGGCTTAGGTAAATTATATTGAATCTCTAATATGATAGGTACCTGGATGATCGTCGCTTCGAATATTCCCTCGTCCTCCCCCTTCTCAACCATCTGCCAATCCCAATTTGCACATTGCACGAAATCGATTTCGAATCTCTGATAAAGCATAGTGCTTTGGACAGTGATGTACTCACCTAAAAATTTGTTGATTCGAAGGAAAACATTTTCAAAATATTGTCATCACAATTAAAAATGAACCGTATAAAACAGGTGCAGAGCTCGTTGGAGACCAGGAATAAATGATTCAAACAAACACAAAGGTGCAGGGCTTGTACTCGGTTACTTTCTAAGTACCTAACCAAAAATAACTTTTGGTTATTTTTCAACAAATTTGGTCATCAAAGAAGATACATCATTTTTAAACACTCAAACATTCAAAAATTTAAGTTGTCAAAGTCTTACTTTTCCACCAAAAATCCTAAAAAGTCTCGCCTTCCGTTAAATTTGCCAAAAAATTTAATTTTTTGTTTCATCGTCAGATCGTAGTTTGGAATGGGTTGTTTCGTAATTATTTTCACACTGAAAATTAAAGGGGTACTTGAAGTAAACGGTCATTCGGGTTTAGGATGTCTCATCAGTCATCATCGTAAACCTTTAAAACCACGAATTCGCAGCTATATTTTCAATTTTCACTCAGTTTCTGAGTTTTCATGAAAATTCCCCTTTTTTGGGACCATACCAATCAGCCCCTATCCATAATTGAGATACAGAAACGGTTTATATCTCATTATTGGCCAAGAACGTTTTTTTTTTTTTTTTGGAGGGGACTTCAATCCTGTGAGTTCAGCAGCCGGTTTTATACGTTGATGACATTTTAAATTAAAAAAAAAACCTTCGTTAGCTCTTTTGTTTGGGTCAAGCTCGATTTTCCCTCTACACTCGATAATACAATTATTTTCAATTAGACTTCTTAGGTAAATTGATGTTAAATGTATTACAATCATATTTCAGGTAAAAGACGCTGCCCCGGAGAAGTATTGGCGAAGAGTTTCTTATTTTTAGCATTTGCTGCGTTATTTAATCGTTACAAAATTACATTCCCCGATGGTAAAGGACCGAGTTCATTACCAGGAGCTGGTATTTTGCTGACACCTCAACCGTACACCGTTAACTTGGAAGCTCGTTGAATATGATCGATCATTCAAATAATCTCAAGGTTGAATCCTACTAGTCCTTTCGATGCGTTACACACAATCACTTTGGGCATATTTACATAATATTGTGAAACTTGTTGCATTTAAATGTTCATTTTATCTATGTATGTACATAATATATTAAATTAATAAATGTTTAAATGATACGAAAGGGATGACGAGTTTTTTCAACTAGGTATTCAATACTTATGTATACTTAATCAAGGAGAAAACATTTTTAATGCAACGTTAATATTTTTTAAATTTTTTATTGTTTGTTAAATTACTTCAAGTCGATGTAGATTGCAGATATTTCGAAGGGGTAACATCTGCGCGAAAATTACTCCTCACGTAAAGTAATTCAGCGTTCGAGACGCTAAACTTTCGCCATTTTGACGGCGTACGTACGTGGAAAACGTGTAAAAACTCATTTTCTTAACGGACCCCAAAAGACATTATAACACGTATGAATATCTATACAGACTACAGATAGTTATCGATAACTTGAGCTCATGGTGCGAGAAAACACGCGACTTGAACGAATATGCTAGTTGACTATTTAGGAAAAAAGGGCAATCAGAGTCGTTGTCGCCGAAAAGCGAGTATTTCGGGGCGTAACATCTGTACCAAACTTATTTTGAACGATATAATTTCATTTCCATAAGCTAAACTTTAGTCATTTCGAAAATGAAGGCTGAAAACGTATGAAGATTTACAACACCGTAGCTTAAATAAGTATCACTTATATGGATAACTACGAGTTTTCTAAAATACCGATGAGAAAAATTGCCAAAATCGTAAGATTCATAATTCCAAATCTTCTGGGAATCGTTGTACGTTTTTAGATTTCATTTTTGAAATGGTCAAATTCAACTTATTGTTTGATCGTGGAGATCCGAGATCAACGAGAAAATGTAAGTATAGGTATGGTCTTTTCGAGAGTGAAAAGTAGGTAAGTAAAAATATTTGCCTCGGATCAGCACGTTGCTCCACGAAACAACAACAAAAAAAGATCAGGAACCGTAATGAAAGAAAGCCTTTCTTGAACCCAACTTCATCCAATGCCATAATATTGTGGAAAGCTGGAATGAATCAGTGTGTAGCATGTAGCCATCACCCCCCTTGCGAGCAAAAATGGTCGTTTTTTCGTTTTGGAAGGATCAAAAAAAATCCTGTAAATGTAAAACTAATAAAACATAAAACATCAGATCTAAACTGAGACAATAAAAATCGAAATTGAAAAATGTCCAGAATGGTCCACAAAATTCGCTTATTCACATCATCGAACTTTGAAAATGAAAATATTAAATCGAAGAACTTTGTGCATATTAAAAAGAAAAAAGAATAACGTACGAAAGAACGCAAAGTTGAACAACTCTTCTACACAACAGACGAATAATGATCGGCCAGTCTTAGCATTCCCACAGTAGCGTCTGTGTACTTATATCAAGAATCGTGACCAATACGTTATCAAGTACCATTGAAAAATTCAAAGAGGCAAAAAACGTGCACCTTCTGACATCCCATCGGTAATGTACGGTAACATTAGCGTATTCTAGCGGATCTATCCAGCTGGTACTTTGAAGAAAAAAGAGGCAAACAGCAATATTAGCTTCGTGTATGTGGATGCATCGAAGTCATCCACGATGACCTCTCGATGCATTGAAAAATTTGTAGAAAATTCTTCTGAGGAAACATTTTGTTATGTAATTATGCGAGCAAAATTTTTACTTCTAAGAAACATTTTATTCGATTGTAATTTAGCGCTCGTCATCCGAACTAAATGATTAATGAACAAACCATCACTGATTAGAAGAGGGCCTTTGCTTTCTGTGTAAGTTGAATACTTACAGAGTGACCGGTCTTCGATTATTTTTCTTCAAAGTAGAAATTTTACCTTTCGTATTTCGACATAGATATCTACTGAGCACTATTATTTAATATTTACCCCTCCTCAGGGCGGTGGTCCTCCTCCAGATTTGGGCAACCTGAACATGCTCTGTACCCCCTGCTTCGAATGTTTCGGCCGCCAGACTCAGCCCGAACCCCGTGACTACAACGTGCTGATTCGTCTGCTCTGCGTCGTCAAGTGGGGGTTAGCACCCGAATATGTCCTGGACATCGCCCACCTGGCTGGGGGGTCAGGTTTATGACTTACTTAACCCGGACAGGGATCATCATCGCGGGCATAACATACGCCTTAACGTCAACCGCGCTGCACAGTTATGCGATCATTCTTTTATTGAATTCAAAAATGAAAAATGCTTAATCTTGCCTTACAGTAAAATTGGATTGAAAAAATCGCGAATCGCCTAAAATAATTTCAAATACTTGAACTTTATTAAATTAGATTTTGATTATCTATCTATCAGACACAAGCTCAAAGATGATCAACAGTATCGATCACCACTTTTTTTTAAAAACAATTTAAAATATTTTACGTAATACACACTCGTAATCTCATCATTACACCTCTGTCGCTAGATGCAAAATGTACGTCATTATGAGCGACCTAATGCCGGGTGAAACACGTACGTAATAGCCGTATTATGTACGTGGTGTTATGTGGCAACGCCGCGAAACTCGCCATTACGTACGTGTTACGTTTGGACATAATTTAACAAATTTAACCGGTGAAGTTTGGTCACTCATAGACGCACATTTTTTGCATCTAAACAACAGAAGTGTAAAATGGTGAGGTTACGAGTGTTTATTATGTAAAGCACCTTACATTACGCGATTAATAAAGTGTGTGATTATGAACTCGTGCAAAGTTACAGCGCTCGTCTTCGACTCGCGCAGTAACTTTGCACTCGTTCATAATCACCCACATTATTAATCTAGTAATGTAATGTACTATTATTTACGAGTAATTATCTAATAATTTGATAACATTGAATACTATATTTTTATATTTTATTAAGTAGTTTATTATAATTTTGTTTTTTCATTTTTAAAATAGATTTATTAAATTTATCTGTAATTGTGGAAAAATCATATAAAATCCACAAATCGTGTCGAGCACGTTAAAGACGACTAATTCGTCAGTTTATGGCATGTCGTATAATTTTCATCTCGTAAAAAAGTTTTAATTGTCTAACGTTCGTGTTTTTTTCTGTGTAAATTTGTTTTACTAGATTCCAGTTACATTTCGGTCACCGTTTGTAGGAATACACCAACCTATGAAAGAAAAATACGACTTGAATAAATTAACCTTATCGTACTTTTCTACCCGAGTGAGTTTTTTCGTACGTAAGGGACATTTGGATTTGCTAATTTATTCTTAAATAGGAACTTCGTAATACGAACCGAGTAAAAATATAACTCGAACTGTTTCGAGTACTCTCTTGTCTCACCAGAGAGTTTTTTTTTACGAACTCATTAGGTATTTAAAAATTCTTCTACCTATCGAACTACTTACGATAGAAAACAGACAAAATCATGCCCCATCCCCATGACAAAATTCATGATTGGGACGAATAATATGAAGCATCCAATTGATACCATTTTCTACCGAAGGATCATCTAATTTGGGTGAATTTCCCGTGTGGAAGATACCTACAGCCAATGTCATTTTTCACAATTTTTTCACAATTCGACTATGAAAAAATCTTAATAGCGAGGACCGAGTGTGAGGAATGGTGGTCCCTCTCGGGCTTTTTTTTTTAGAAAAATTTGAGGAGGAATTCGATAAGAAATTGTAGAGGGACCCTAAAAAGACTGCAAGAAAAATTATTAGTGCCAGACTTGAATCGTCACTTTTCTCCCAGGAGTTTAAATGTTAAAATTTACATTGAAAATCAGAAAAATGTTCTTTCGAAAAAAACGTTTTACTTCATATTGAAATTGGAACACAGTTTGTGAAATTTTTTCACATTTCAAGGTTATTTTACACTACTTTTAAATAGATCTAAAATCGTATCATTTTTGTTAGTCTTGTAAAACCCCTGCGAAAGTGAAAAAATTCCAAAAACGGTTTTCTTATTTCCAACAGATGAGAAAACAATTTCAATACTATTTCTGCTTTTCAATGGAAATTTTTAAATTTGAAACCACTGTAGAACAGTTGTGGTTCGCGCCAAAGATCCAAAATTTCAGTTTCAGTTTTTCGCGGTCCCTTTGCAACATATTATCGAATCTCTTTCCAAGTGTTATAAAGTTGTCGCAAAAAGTCGATTTTAGTAGATATCGATTAGTTTAAGTAGGCACTTGCAAGAGCAAGATAGAGAGTAGCTTTGGCATCCGAAGCTTTTCGTCTGCGTAAAATTGGAACACCATAGAAATAACACAGGTACGTGCTGCGTATAGGCTACGTTTACCGCTCGTGTAAGTCTCCCAAGGCGAAACGGGCACGTAATTAAAAGCATTTTAAAAGTTCAAATATACATACGAGTGTACGCCCATTCTTGTCAAAAAACTCGCCTCCCTGCGTATTCCCGGGCGGTTTTTATCATGCTCGTTCACATTTTAACAACTACCATACGAGCCAAAGCAGCCCTCCATCGTTATAGTTTTACCTGTTCGATTCCTGTGTTTATGTAGATGTACATAAAAGCGCAGTAAATGAACAGTGTACACTCTGCACACCGCGACCATATCGTAGACTCTCTCACTCGTAGCGTTAGAAATATGTATTCATTCGCGAGAGCTAGGCAGCGGAAAATTATATCTAGTATAACTCGACGAATATAGTATGTAGAATGAAGGGAGCATAGAGAGATGAGTAGAGGGTGTATTCCTGCCTGTGCGATATTTTTCCAACGTAATGAACTCGACAGAGAAAAGTGTTTTTCCGCTCTGCAATTCGAATCGTTGGCAGGGGCCATTTCGGCTCGGAGTACGAGTAAATGTCAATTGCAATCTAACGCTTCGTTATGTGTTATGCTACTCGACATATACGTGAAATTTTTAATTATGCGCGGTGCCCTCTTCTTTTGGTCATTCTTACACCAAATATTTGATGGTCGTTTCGCTATCCGACTGTTTCGCAATTTTGTTCATCATCATTCGTCAGTTTCTTAGCGAGAGCCATATGTTTGAAGAAAAACGCGAAAAACCTTTTTTCAGAGGAGAAGTTCCACTCCCTTTTTGAGCAAAGCTCGCCTGGGTGGGTCGTCTTTGACGTTTTTGTTTATGGACATGAAAACAAACGGTGTTTATTCGAGCAAATATAACAACATATTGAAAATCATACAAAGATTGTAAAGTGATCAAAAGCTCGAAAGTTGGCAGGAGCAAGTTTTAATTACAATTCGTTAACTCCAGTATAAATAAGTAACGTAATCTAATACATAGTAAGGTATCATCGCGTTTATGCAGTTTCCTCGATGAGCTGCAATCTAGTTCTAGCGAGTGCAATTTTCATGCATGTCTAAATCAAAATTTTAGGACTTTTGTAACATAATTTACAAAGTTTCTACAAGACCTCGAACACATTATGTCTCAAATTTCCTCCACCTTTTTCTCTTTTCGAAATTGGCCGTTTTCGAATATTTATGACGTCACTTTGGGAAAAAAAATATGATTCTGGAGCCTTCAGCACGATTTTCAACTATCTAGGATTTTCAAATTTCTTCATAAAGCATGGAAATGAATTTGGGCTGCTAAAAATCGAGTCATAGTGATATCAATAATTCTCAACCTCTTCAACAAGTTCATTCGCATTTGAGCCAATTTCCAGGCGGGCACATAAAGTGTGCTTTTTGGACCGACACTTTTAGCTTATTCGTATGTTTTTACCGAGTAAAAAGTATGGTAAAAAAACACAATCGAAGCTAGTATCCGTCTGAAAATTTGCTCAAATGTGGGTGAAAACGTTAACAGGCCGAGAATAGGTAAGTCACAACTCGGTTTTTAGCTGCTGAAATCGCCTTCTGAACTTTTAAAAATACCGGTGAGATCGTAAATTACGCTGGAGGTTTTAGAATAGCTTGGGGCTAGGTGCGGAGGGGTGACAAAACACAGCCATTTACCAACACAAACTCTAAACAGTGACCCAAGAAATTGTGTTGGAAAATCATCAACTATTCGACTAATCGCTGATTGCAAGAAAATATTATTTTTGCTTTCACACTTTTTTCAACTTTCTAGACTAGAGGACGATTTCTAGGGAGCTTTTCCTGCTTAAGCTATATGGATTTTTCATCAAAAGAGATTATCCTCACTCAATTGATTAAAACTGTGCGATTTTTTGTTCATCATAAAATCAACATCGGAAAAAATAAATAAATAAAGAAGAAAAGAAAAAATTGCAATTGCAAATCATCACAATTAATAATTATTGATATTATCGGTACTTTTTGCCGAATATCGTTCATCAACATTGAAATCAAATTCAATGTTATTATTAATATATAGATATGATGATAAAATTGGTAAACATTAAATAACAATGAAGGTGAATACTTAATTACAATAGAGTTATCGTTCTTCGTGCAATAACCCTAAATAAGCATTCTGTACAAAAAAAAAAAAAAAACACTCAAAATGTTCACCTGGGGAAAAAAACTCGATCAACAGATCGAGAAAAAGCCACAATATAAAATTTTCGACTTCCAAAATTATTTTCAGCGAATAAGAAATCGTAAAATTCCGAATAAAACAAAAATCATACTCGTACTGGCGTCTCCAGAATAGCCTCCCAAAACGGTGAAAATCAGTTCCGAGGAATTAAGATCAACCCCTACAGTTACTTATATTCAGGACATACACCATTTTTACTGAGTAAAAAAATTTCTGTTCGGAAAAGCAGAAATCATCAAAAAAGGTCAAATTGGGGGAGTCAAAAATTCGCCAAGATTCGAAAAATCAATCTGAGGGAACTGAAATTTTAGTTGTCGAGTGTTTCAGACAATGTTCTTTTCAAAACCAACGTAGTTTTGTTCTAATTGGCGGCGGATACCTCGAGAGGCTCCCTTCAGAGATGAAAAATCCCGCACTTCTCATTTTTTTCTTACGTTCAACATCCATTTATTTAAAATCAGAGTAAAAACTTCTACACCGCATTAGAAGTAAAAGAAGTAAATAATGGAAATACCTAATAAGGTAAATTAAGTAAGTAAGGCATGTACTCGTATTTTCAAAAAATAGAATTCGATGACGAAACTCAACTGGGTATACTGCCTAAAGATAGTGTTGTCATTCATTTCAGTACAAATTTTTGTACTACATAATCTACGTAATAATGAAGACTGCGATGTTATTTGGATTAAAAAAGATTATGTGCAAAGGGGAGTGATTTAGGTACACATATTCCGCAACCGAATCCGTCAGGCATTCAATTTCAAATGAAGAAAGTGACAAGTAAAGTAAAATGATTCATTTGTTATAACATTATAAGTAAACTTTAAATACAAAGTTCAAAGCGAACTCACCAATGCCATATTTGGATCATTCCGATGGTACAGATGAAAAAATACCCGGTGGCCGGTACTCCGGTACCCACTTGACATCACTTCGTACACCACCAATTTTAAATTATTCAATACACCACGACGACAAACGTTTTTCATAATTCGTTACACTATTTCAGCGATTAAAAATTAATTCGTCAAACAACGAGATCATTAAAACAAGAACAAGACCGAATTCAGACGTCTGATCAGTAATACCGAAGCTAAAAATACTACGTACAAGTTGCTTTATGTGAGAACAAATATCGGAACTAGGGAGACAAAAAAGATCACAACTATGCGAGTAATGGAGACGACTGGGCGGTGTTTGAAAAATGACAGTACAAGCAACGACAAGACCCGATCATTTTACAATAATATACGTTAACGACTGTTGCAGGAGAAATCACACGAACCACTACATTACCCTATACGACTAATTCGTAGAAAAATTATCATCGTAGTTCGCACTAGACCAGATAACGATTCTTCCAAGTGCAAAAGAATGAAGATTTCAGTTTTCAACTTGAAATAAAATTAACCGAGTTGAAACGAGAAATCTCTAACGTTTATCGTCATGCTACGCAATCGAATTCTGTCGAGAAAAATACTGCACGCGTAAGCTAAGAAAACTACATAGGTATTTTTCGAACATGTAATTTGATGTAGGTACCGATGTGCAATCAGAATAAAAAGAACAAAAACTCCGGTTTTAACGAACATTTTTGAATTTAAGCACAAATTGTTGAGTTCCGAAAAAAATGCGACATTTTCTAGTTTCTAAAATACAGTATCGAATACCTATTCACACAATGTAATCTCTCCAATTTTCGACCATACTCGCACTCGTAGTTTTAAATTCGCTCATTTTTGAAATCAAAAAACGCAATTCTTTAATGATCGAATTGAAGATTTGAAAGGACACAGATTGGTTTTTATAGTGACTGCTTTGAGAGACACCCCTTCTTTTTCGAATAAAAAAAATGCTAATAGTGAAACTCGAGGGTGTAATTCTATAGGTGCCTAATTTTATCTACTCATTTTAGGTACTTTTCTCAAACGAAATCGTACCTAGAACAATTACTTTCAGATTCCAGCAACAACAAATTTTTTTTAAAAATGTACGAGACAGAGAAAATTGACAGAAAATTAATCAATTGACTTCCCAAAAAGAAGTCGAACACATTTAGGATTTTTTTCTCGAAACGAATCAGACAGACTGTCATATTTTCAGAGGCCCTAAGAAATTACAGGAGATTATCATCAAATTGGATTCGACCAAAGCAACATAATGAGACTTTAATCATTTTAGGGGGATAGCAAGTGGCAAAGATGCAATTAAAAAATTATTTCCGACAAAACATGCATTTAAATGAGTAATTGTGAGTTTTTAATGGAACGAGAATTCGTTACAGATTTCAAGAATGTCTTACGTACGAGTTGTACCCGAGGGGGGGGGGGTGTCATCACAAATGATTGTAAAACATTTCCGAACTGGCCACCGAATGATCACTTCAATTTGCTGATTGATTACAAGAAGATTTTTGCTCATTGGTTGCATCATAATTGTTTTTTTTTTATACAATGATCGAAGTTCTAAAATTCATTTTTCGACACATTGCGCGCTAGTTCTAATTTGTTGATTAAATTGTTGGATTAAATGTGTTCTATTTTTAGAATTTTGGGCTTTGAACTTGGTATATATATATACTTAAGTATTCAACTTGAAAATAAAACATACGTAAACTCAAGAATAACCATCTACGGGCTTCGGTTTTGAGCACAACGTGTAGGTAGCAGGTAGGTACTAAAATATGTAGGTAATTTAAAGTAATTCATCACTAGGATGCGTCACCTTTGAATTTAGAAAATCGGAGGGGGGATTTGATGAACTCATGACTGCAGAAAAAATGTTGGATCTTTGTATTGAAACATCACTTTTCTACTGGGAATTCAAATTTTAAAATTTACATTGAAAATAAGTGTTTTGTTTTTTTTTTTTTTTTGAACAAAAATAATGTTTTGGTGATGATTGATCATACGTAATAAAATAAGTATTTATTCGCTTAGAAGTAAGAAAACGATTCACAAATTTTTTTCACCTTTCCAGGGGTTTTGTAAAACTTGAAAAAATACTACGATATTGAAAAATTGTGTGAAATAACCGAAAAAAGGAGAAAAAATCAACAACGATGTTCTCATTTCTAAATTGAAGTGATAAGATAAAATCAACTCAACATTTATTTTTCTTCTTCAAAAACGTGTATTAATGCAAATTTGAAAATTGGTACAAAAGTGATGGTTCAAGTCAGGGATCAAAACTTTTGCTCGCAGTTTACTGAGGTCTCCCTGCAATTTTTTTTTCGAATCCCACTCTCGAATCCCCCCCCCAAACAAAAAAAACAATTATATGGTGCTCAATTATTACATACACATCCCCTCATCTTGATAGTAAGTAATTTTTCTCATTTAAATTGTTAGAACACACCAAGGTGATTTTCATGAAAAAAGAAATACAATACTTCCAATTCGGTCATTTTTGCAACTAATGCAAAATTTCGAGGATTCAATTCGCTTCAAAAGTAAAATATGCGCTAACCAAGTGAGCAATCGCAATATCCACCACAAAACACCAGTTGCCAAATTTCAATTCGAACGTATCCGAATAAAATTGAAAAAATGCATCGAGTTCTCAAAAATAATATTAAGCGAAAAGTAGGTTTTTTCATACATAAGAAAAAATTTTCCTCTCGAGAAAATTGACCCTATTTTAAAAAAATTTTTGGGCACTTGAACGATCAGTTCCAAATAATAAGAATCGTTTCCAACAGCATATTTGAACTAAAAACTTCACATAAATTATGAAAATAAAAACGATTCCAATTTCTTGACATTTTATAAAAATTCAAGTATGAAAAAATGAGTTTTCACACAAGCCAAAACTGAAAAATGAAAAAATCTATTCGAAGGGAAAAAAACCTCACCAAAAAAAATTATTCGAAAGTACAACGAAAAAATTACAACATCGTCAAATCATCGCTTCAAATGAAAAAAAAAAAAAAATTAAAAGCACAATCCACTCAATCATTTTTCAAATTCTATCGAGGATTTTAATACACACGTGTGAAAAAATTTAAACCGCATAAAACGTTGAAAAAAAACAAGCCAAGGCGCACAAAATTGGTGCTATTTTAGTTAACGCAATTTTTTTCCAATAATTTTTCGCAACAATTTATAACCACGTGCGAGATATACGATTACGAATATTCACGCTCCATCAATTCCAAACCTTTCATTTCCATCAAAAAATTCTACAGTACCAAAGATCGAAAAATATTCCTATTTGTAAGTCAAGTACCTACGTCAATCGAACCGCAACAAAATCCGACGAAATTTTTTTTACATTCAAAACTTGTCGAAAAAATGTCAAATTCAGTACGAACATGTCGATGAAAAAATACACACTCTTGAAATAATTGAACAAATTCGACATGGTTTAAAAACCAAAAACACACATTTCGAAAAAAATCGAGCCAATCCGGCAATTTTTCGTACATATGAAAATTTTCCAAAAAATACATGAAATATCACTCACCTCTATTTACAGCAGCCGAGCAAAACACCATCAGAATCGTTAAAAATATACCTTCCAACATAATCTTCTCCATCATGAATACGGTCGTCCTGTTCGGGCTTGAAATACGTAGAAATTGTGCTTCAACGATGCACTATCCAAAAATCACACAATCACCACAAATAAATCGACACCACCGTTGAAAAGCCGAACGCGAGAAAAATTCAATCAACCGCGTACATTTTTCGAAAGCAAAAAAGAAAATAATAAAACGAAATAAATCACCATAAAAAAACCACGATCGAGCCGAGCAAATTCGATCTCGTCAAAATAGTGAAAAAAATTACGACACGATTTTTCAGGAAATACTCGAACTCGTAAATTCGCCGCAGAACAAGAGAAGCCGGTACAATACGAAGTCCAAACAATCGAGCAACACGTGTTACAACGTACTGAAATGGCAAAATCAAACCTCGGTTGGAGTTCGAGAGAAACGGGTATTTTCAAAACACCCTTCGAGCGTCACCCGTTGCGTGCATCCAAACTTTAGTACATCTATCGTCCACCAGAGAGGTACAGCAGCTAGACTCCTTTGAAAACACATCGCCCACCCCGGACACCGCCCAGCCTTAGGATCTGGATGTGTACGGGAATGTCAGAAAAACTCAGGCTGTCCTGCATTTAACCGCTGCTGTCAAAAATGCCAATAGATGCTTAATACCAGATATAGCTGTCTATTACCTCGCGCTAATGGATTATAATGATTAAACACTTTATCTCTTCTATTAAAAGACAGTTATTTTCTATTCGGATATAATACGTAGTATAGTAATGCCGGTGCTAAGAACCTTATAGACCAAGTATACAGATACCGCGAATGGCATAGATAGGTACTCGATCCACCCACTATATATTTTTTTCATATTCTTATAGTGATTCCTAAAACATTACCGGGGGTCTATTTTTTACTTTGGCCCAACTTCCCAGGCGATAGTGCTGGCTCCCCCTTGGAGCAGAGCATCCGATCATTCTTATACTCGTACGTACGAGAACCGATGTCGATGTCAATGTCAAATTACGTGCTATTCCATTATCAACGAAAAATCGCTGACTGGTGGTCCCTACGCTGCTTTATTCAATATCGAGCCAATATCACCTACCTCTCTCCAGTCTCTACCTCTATCTAGACGGTACGACTCGCGTGTAATTATTCCATCTATATCGCGTTAAATGGAACCGAATGACTGTTTTTCCCTGGCTATATACGCTGGAGTATGATGATTTGACATAAACTTAATAACACGCTAGATGCTTTTTACGACGAGGACGACGACGACGAAGCATCATCTCGTCGTCATTTCAACTCATCCCTATACGATATTAGGACAGCACCACCTGCATTTATCGTACGTGGTGTTTCGATGTTCCCTCGTGAATTTTTAAAAAACTACACACGTCAAAATTTTACGTAATTTCAACAAGAGCTTGGCAGGGTGATATTCTTTTATAACCGTAATTACCTCATCAGTAATCAAATTCAATATGTACATACCCTACAAAAAAATCTATTGTACTCTCAATCTCGCAAGTCAATTTGAGGTTTTGAGTCGTTCAGGCGTCTGCTGTGCTACTTACAACCTGCACAAAAATTATTGATCCGGACAAAGGAGTATCGAAATAGTACGACAAAATATCACACCAGCCAAAATTTCGGGTAATAAAATTATTCATTTTGCCATTTTTGGCGAATTTTTAAAAATTCAAATTTTGGCTAAAATAAGAAAAAATTAAAATTTTAGCAAATAGACCTGGAGAGCTGAAATTTGGTTTCCACTCTATTTTTGATCCACCGAGCAGATTGGTGATGGTTTCGAGTCGTTCTGGAGCCTCCAGCGAATTTTTGGTTTCTCCAGTTTTCGAAAAAAAAACCACAGTAAAAGAGTGAAAATGAAATTCAGCACCAGTAAACTCGAATTGATCATCTTGGCGACTCTCTCGATTGATTCAAGTCAAGTATTATTAGAAATTTTTTGTGTCGATTCAAATCCAACATTTTCTTCAATGATTTATTTTAGAAACATGTGAACGAAAAAAGCTGAACTGGTAACGTAAGGTCGCAAAGATGTTAAATATGAATTTACAAGAGCTGCGAGTTTCATTTGCACCTTATCTGCACCGTTTTATTCGAAAACTGGAGAAACTGGAAATCCGCTGGAGGCTAGCTGTCACCAATCAACTTTGGAAGGCTGAATTGCAATATACACCAAATATCTGCTTTTTTATGTCAATTTGCTGAAATTTCAATTTTATCAATATTTTTTGGCCCAAATTTGAATTTTAAAATTTTTTTCAAAAATCGAAAAATGAATTTCAACACCGGAAATGTTGGCTGGTGGTATATTATGGTATTCTACTTCGATACCCCTGAGCCCGGTTCACAAATTTTTGTGCCATGGTGGGATACTTCCCTCGTTGGGAAATTCCAGGTTTGAGGTTTTCAACAGCAAAAAAATCATCACATCAAATGGACATTATAAAGTAACGACTCGGTTATCGACTCCACGTACTGTCTAAAAATTTCATTCAAAAAACAGCAAAATTTCGACCTCAGAAATCACCGGATAAATTACCATTTTTAGTAAATTTCAATTTCTAAATACTATAATTAGGTAAAAAAATAAAATGTTGTCTTTGGATTTTCGAAGCGATTTTTCATTGCATGGAAAAAAGCTCTCTTGGCGACATAACTTCACATTTTATTTATTGAATTGCCCTTTTTTGCGTTTTTATTCATTCGCCCTGAAAATTTGATAGTATCGAGTTTTTCAACGATCTGGTGATTTCTATTTTTAGTTGCAGTTACTTTATAATTTACACACTTTTTCTCAAACAACTTTTTCGAATTTCTTCTTTTGCGACGTGAAAATTTTTTTTAGAAATGAATTTTTTTTGTTTTGTAACCTTGGAGTAATGCCTTATGATAAAATCGCCAGATCTTCAATTTGGTTTCACTCAAACTATGAGAACCTCGAAAGGGTTAAAAAATAAAGGCTTTTTGATCTTTGGCAGAACTTGTCAATTTTAACAAAAGGCAAGACTTTTAGCAATTTTTAGTAAAAAAAGCAAATCTTTTACAAAATTTTCAGCAAAAAAGTGAGGTGTAAGTAATTTTTTCTATTTATGGAAATCATGAAAATAAGGACAAAGTCATTAAAAAACGACCAGTTATGATGCCTGCGCAATTGATGAAAAAAGGTTACGTGTTCAAAATTTTTATCAAAGAATGAGACTTGGTTTTAATTTTAACGTTCGAGAGAAAAAAATCTCCACGTCAACTACAATAAATGACAATTTTTCGTCCAACAAATCGAACATTTAAACCATATCATCAGCGCAAACACAGGAATTTGTAAACCTTACTCCCTACTTAACAGATTTGAAACAGTGGTAAGCTTTTTTTAATAAACTGATATAAAGCACCACATTAGGTACATACCTCTTGACGCGTGCATCCATTTCTTAATTTTTTTTAAAGAAAGAAACAGACAGCCTTTAAATTTACTAGTATTAACCAAATCATCGCAAGTGATAACACATCGATCCCTTATCGACGTGATCCATTCCTGTTGTGCCAGTCATCATCAAATATCAGCCATTATTTCTCATCAAACATCACATTGTGAGAAACCAATCGAATTCGTTTCAAGATCATTCTCAAAATCAGAATCATGATACTTAAAACTTGACGGGGTGAAGAAGAAATTAAAACTTTTTTCAGCAAAACGGTGAGAATTTTTGACGATTTCCGTTCACAAAAGGCAAGACTTACTGCAATAGCGAAATTTGGACAACTTTGGAAATAAAGGCTTTTTGATCATTTGCAGAACTTATCAATTCTAACAAACGGCATGACTTTCACCAATTTTTGGCAAAAAGCGAATTTTTTAAAAATCTTCAGCAAAACGCCACTTTTTGCCCCTCCAGAGTTTCGTACCGAAACAACCTTTTTATAATTTTTTTAAATTTTAACCTCAAAATAAAATACATATGTACTTAATCTTCCTGAATTTGAAAGTTGTAATTTAACCTAAATGATAAAAGCCGAGTGAAAATACTAATGTCTTCAACCTCTAAGTTGAAGTATAATTTTCAATTTAAGGTATGTACCTAGATTAAATATTTCAAGGTTTGAAAAAAAAGGATTTTCGAATAATACGTAACTAGGTGACGCTGGCGCCAACTCAAATAGAAAAATTGGTATACCTAACGAACTTTCGCCTAGCTCAAAACTCTCGAGGGGCAATGAACTAGCATAGGCATTACTACTAAGTTGGCAGCACTGATAGGTTCTGAATTCCTCTCGATCATTCCATGCAGGAAGGGCTGAGAAGTATCTGTGTCAATTGAGTTTATGTTCGATTTATTCATCTCAACACTCACGCTTTGAATGATATTCGATCTACTTAAAATAAAACAATACCTTGACCATCCAGCAAAAAACAAAACGTTGAGAGAAAATAGTCAGCATTTTTGACAGAATTTGAAAAAATGCAAGATTTTGGAAATTCTGTAGCAAAATACAGAGCCTTTGGGCAATCAATGACAGAAAAACGATACTTCTGGCTGTTTTTTTTTTTGTGAGAAAATGGGACCTTGAAATTTTTACATAGTAAAAAAGTGAGAGTATCGAAAATTTTTGATAAAAAATAGGACCATTTTCCGCCAAAAAAAGACCTTAAAGTCGCCGATTTCTAATAAATGAATAATCGACAGGTTATGCAACAAAAATTCAGGGTAGCTTGCTTCAAAAATGAATAACATCGCCACATTTCTTCATCTTTTTTCACAATTTTCTCTATTTTATGTATCCAACTTTGAACTTCACATCGTACTTTTTGTTCTTGCTTATACCCAAAAACTGAAACTCCAGCTCAAATAATGTTACTTCAAGCTTTCTAGTTCAATTTGCTGTAATAAGAACCCAAAATCAAAACATTGAAATTTTTTCATAAAGCATTTCAGATTAAAGAACCTGGATGAAGTGTATGTGGTATAATACGACTTCGCCGGTCCAATTTCAACAAAAGTCACACCACTACGTAGAACCACGATCCTGAAAGGCTATTTATGTATGTCTCTTTGTCTGGTTCTCCACAAAGATGTCCATATAGAGAACTTCATTGATATAAACAGAATGTGACCCCGCCATTCAAGACATCACAAATTTACTTCATTACAAACATACTAATACTATACTGGAGCCTCTGGAGCCTCTACCAGATTTTCGAAACTTGAAACTCCCACAAAACGTCATCAAATGGAGTTGGAGAAAGCTACGCTATGAAGTTGATGCGAGCGGATTTCAAGTCATTTTGGAGCTTCCAGCGACTTTTTGAAAATTACTGGAGCCTCCAGTAAATTTCTCAAACTCGAAACTCCCCAACTGAAACCACCTGCAGTCGACTTCATATCGTATTGAAATTAGTTTGCGGAGCAAATTTCGGCTTTCCAACTCTATTTGATAAAATGTTGTGAAAATTCCATGCTTCGAAAACCTGCTGGAGATACTCCAGTAATTTTTAAAAAGTCACTGGAGGCTCCAAAATGACTTGAACTCGCCTGATGTCTTTTTCAGAGGGTGTTAAAATTGGAGTGCAGAGTCAATTTTGGCATTTTGTTGAAATTTCAAGTTTCAAAAATGTACCGAAGGATTTTTATTAAGTTGCTGGAAGCTCAACAACGACATGAAATCCACTTGCAATCGACTTCATAGGGTATTGAAATGAGTTTGCAGAGTGAAGATTCATATGCAACCCCCCTCAACAACGACTCGAAATCTGCTTGCAATCGACTTCATAACGTATTGAAATGAGATTGCAGAATGAAGATTCTTATGCAACCCCCCTCCCCAACCCGATTACATGAAAATATCAAAAAAACATCTTGCAACATTCATTTTCAGAATTTTTTGCAACACTTTTTAAAGAAAGTTCGATGTATCGATATGAGATATTAAATATCGATAAAATATTGATAAAATATCGATAAATATCGATTCGCTCGCATATCGATTTGAGTATTGATAATATTACATCACTTGTTAACTTTACTTGCTGAGTGTGACTTCGATAAGTAAATAATTATTAAAGATTCAGATAAATTTGAATATTCTGTTATTGTAACATATCTATTAGAAGTAATGGCGTTGCAGTTGGAGGAATTAATTTTCCAGCACCCATTGATTGGTAAGTTTTATTTTACTTAAACATATGATGAACTGAAGTATGTACTCAGTTCATAAGTAAATACATCTACATGTACTGAATTTTTTGTTTTGTAATTTCAGCTCATCTACCACCAGAAAATTATCATGCTGTCATTGTCGATCCCGCTGATCTATATTTATGGATTGGACACTGTATGCAACACTACAATATATTTGATGGAATAGATCCAAACACTTATATTGTCATTCGTAAGTACCCAGCATATTATGGTGTAGTTTCACTTCTCTCCTCATCACAAACTATCGTGAATATAATAATACTATCAATTGAGTTATGTTTGATTTATTCATCTCAACGCTTAAGCTCTGAATGATATTCGATCTAGGTACTTCAAAAATAATAAACGTTGAGAGAAAAAATTCAGCAGCATTTTTGACAGAATTTGAAAAATTGCAAGATTTGGGGGTAGCAAAAGGCAGAAAAATTATACTTCTTGGCTGTCAGTTTTTTTTGGTGAGAAAATGGGACCTTGAAATTTTTGCATACTTAGTAAAAAAGTGAGTTTTGAAAAATTTTTAATAAAGAATAGGGCCATTTTCCGCCAAAAAAAGACCTTGAAGTCACCCATTTTCAATATGAATATTGAATAATCTACAGATTAGGCAACAAACTCACGAGTAGCTTGCTTCAAAAATGAAAAACATCGCCACGATTTGTTGCTAGAAGAGGCTGTCATTGGACAGTCATATTTATTTTCAGCATCCCAGTCTGGTTCAACGTAAACACGCTAATGGGAAAAACTAACAAGCAGTATTATATCTGTTCCCAACCACTAGAAATTCATTCCGACAACGGCACCAACTTCGTATAGGAGCAAAATCAATCCTAGATGACGAGTTACAAGAATTCCTAAACGAAAACGAACAATTCATTCGGAATTCGAAATTTCTTGGATTTCCTATCTTCGTGAGAGCTTTTGGAAGTTCATGGAGATGGAAATTGTCTGTTCCGAGCATTATCCTACTTTCGTACTGGAGATCAAAATAATCATGCTGTGATTAGACAAGAGGTCAGTAACCACATCAAGTCGTCCTGGGATGAGTATTCCGTCTTCATTGTTGGAGGTCCAGTGTATGGAGTGTTTGATCACCCACCAATGCAAATAACAACTGCAGATGAATATTACGAGTACATGAAAACCGATCAGAAATGGGGGTCTGAAAGTGAATTGAAGGCTGCTGCTGATATCTATGATTTTTGTGTAAAAGTTTATAATAGAAACAAATATAGCAGACCTCTAGTTACATATACAATGAGCAGGGTAGCATTCAAGTCAACTTGGAGTATTCTGGAAACGAGTTATGCAATGGTCATTATAATGTAATGTTACCATTGAAAGCACAAAAGAAGTGTTCTCAAAAAAAGTAAACAAGGTACAGATCTAAAAAAACACTCACGCAAAAAAGCGTGAGATAACCGGCTTTTCAGAATTGAAAAACGTATTAAAAACATATTAATTATATTTATATCAGTATAACAGTTTTATAAATATAAAAAAAATATCTACATCGTAATCAACTTCGGGTCAGTTATTTATTCACTAGTTTCTCAAGTATTACAATAGCGTAATTAATTTTAAATTTGCATAATATTTCAATTCATTGAAATAAATTTAAAAAACAAATAAAATCTCAATAAAGCAAATTTGGAGATTTCATATTGTTCTTTTCAAATAGAATTCATAACAATGTCTTTCAATATGCAAATTTTAGTATTAAATTGCTTTTAGAATTTAATAGATAGAAAATCTGACGTCATATTCGTATTCAGCGTTACAAGAAACGTACTATTTCATGTGTCGCACGAACAAAACACTTTATTTAATTTTTACCCCCTTTGGGGAGGTGCCGGGGGCCATGGATGGGGTCCAATCAAAAATCTGACGTCATATTTGTGTTCAGCGTCACCGAAAACATACAATTCGATATATCACATGCCCCAGATTTTCTTTTGAAAGTTTCACCCAAAATTGGGGGTGGGGGTGCTCCCCCTTCGTCAAAGAGTCCCATCTCGAAACCTAAATATTTTGAAACAAGAAATAAACTGAGAAATCGTTTGGGTATTAAGACAGACATTGGTGTTTGCTAAGCAAAACATTTATGCTTTAAAAAAAAATAGGTGTACCAAAAACAAAACTGATGAGGAAGTCTGCAAAAGTCTGCAAAAATGCCACCAAAAATAAATTAGGCCTACCTAAGCTGAACTGTCAGAGGAACACGTGAACCGACTGTCCATCGAGTTCCTAACAAGAAATAAACTGAGAAATCGTTTGGGTATATTAAGACAGATGTTACTGATTATTGCTAAGCAAAATATTTATTCTTAGAAAAAAATAGGTATACCAAAAACAAAACTGATGAGGAAGTCTGCAAAAGGACGCAAAAATGACAAAAAATATCACTTAATCTGAAATATCGAGGGAACGCCTGGACCGATTTTAATAAAACTCGAAATCTCAAAATTTCGGCAATACACCAGTCGGGAGGGATAAAGCACTTTGTTCAAAATTTCATAGGTTTCGAGTTGACTCTGCCACAAAATTGGTACATAAACACATATATATATATATATTTGCTCGCGACCAGACATGTCAACTATGCATGGCATATATGCTGAAAAGTGAACAAAATTTTAAAATTGGCATAATTTCTGTTCTAAATCACTTACCAAAATTTTATTTGCAGATTCAATCTAATATTTAAAAAATCTATGTGTTGAAAAAAGTATTCAGATTTTTAGGCTAAATTTTGAAGAAAAATTTTGAAAATGGAGTTGAAATAATTTGAATTTAAAAAAAGTTAAGACACCACAAGAAAGCTTGGACACCATAAAAATTTTTGATGTTTTCAATTTTTCCATGGGTCAATAAAATACTGAAAAATTTCAAGTCAAATTTGTTGTCGTGTACACTCAGGATCGATGTATTTGCATACATATCCACCAGCGCATCACATTCTACTTACTACAAATTGACTGTAGACCCTGCGTTCATCCTCGCGCCTTGATTTCTAAGCCATGCGCCCTCTGGCGGAAGTTTCTGAAAACTCATAGTTGACTTGTATAGTAAAATTAACCCATGACTTGTCAACTATAGTTGACAAGTACGTCAGTCCACTTGTATAGTAAAATTAACCCATTGATTAGTTGACAAGTCTGGATACTAATACCTATATATATATATATATATATATAAACTTTAAGGAAACCTGAAAAAAAACTAATGGTCCCACAATGATCCCAACACCCCAAAACGCAAAGAAAATTTACTCCGGACCGAAACTGTCACAGTTGAGACAAATACAGTACCTGACTTTTCTTCGAAAAGCCGGTAAAAGCAATGCAAATAAATATGTAGGTGTAAATGCTGATGAGACGGTAAGTATTGATGTGTCAAAAAAAGATGAGAGCAACAAGAAAGCGGATGAGAGTACTATTTCTACTAGAGAATCATCATCACTTAAAAAGAAAAATGATGCGCAGCTTCAGTGGCATTTTGAGTAAATATGTGGATCGATGTTTAGATATTATAGAAATAATGCCAGAGACTGAGATCGATGATACTGTGAATTCAGCATCTCACGTGATGAATTCTAATACAAACTCCCAAGTTGAAGAAGTACTCAATTGTACATAATACTTATTGCACCAGAATCAGGAGTTTCTGTTCTAGAATCAGATATTTCTGCACAAGAATCCTGTGTTTCTAAGAATTTCAAAAATTTTAAATCTGTGAAAGCAACAGCACACAGCTCAGATAAGTATAATAAAATGGTAATTATTATTCAACTATACACTTTCAGGGAATTGCCAACAAAGTTTTATTAAATTATACGAAAGTGTTCTTTATTTTCTGTATGGTTTGCTTACATTCAATAACATGGACATAGTAGTTTTTATAAACTTCGCAGTATATTTTAACATTACAACCCAAGAAATTGTTTTTTTTTTCGACAGTTTTATGAATATTTCTCACTTGGGCGAAAAACTGACGAAAAACGTTTTTGTTTTTGGGCATATTTTGATCTCAAATCATCAAAACGAGCTAAAATTTGGTACATGATTGCACCCAAGTAGTAACGACATCAGCGTATGTACAATGTAACATGTAAGTTAACGATAAATAAAAACATAACCATTGAAATTAATTAAGTATGCAGTAAAACAATGTAAAAGAGATATGTATTCAATAGTCAGTGATTTTTCCGAACATCAAGTTCAATCGGATTAATTACACTCGCATGAGTGTAAATAGCGCAAGTCGGCCAGGTTGAATAGACCTGTGAAGAAGCGGCCCCCTGTAATATCATCGAGCTCAGATCATGATGATGATGTCTCCATCACCGGAACAACGAGAGCTGCCCACCCGCTCACAAAATTGCAAGTGAGTACAGAATTTTCATGTTCACTGTCCTATATATGGTAGGTATCAATTTTAATAAATTTCTGAATTAATTTTCAGGCTGCGGAAGCCGTTCATTTTCAGATAGATTTGGTTGAAGCGGCAGCCAATATTTCTTCCGACAGCTTATACAACGACGAAGTAATAATTTCTTTCAATATTATAGTAGATTGGTAATGGAAAGAACTTTGGAGACTAATGTGTATTCTGCTTTTTTTGTTTCAGCAAAGCAGTAACAATTCAATAAGTGTTCATACTCATAGGTATTCGTTGAATAAGCTGTTTTAATAAACAAAAACCAAAATGTTTTAGTTACCTGGCTCATGGGACTTCCATGATTGAAACTGCCATAGTTTATGCCATGGGTAGAACAACTGCATGTATCATAATTCGGGAGACCTATGCTGCAATTTGGGAAGTATTACAGCCCATTTATTTGCCGCCAATTAAAGAAGTGAACTGGCTAGCAATCGGAAATGATTTCTACAACTTGTGGCAAATGCCCAACTGTGTCGGAGCTATCGATGGAAAGCACATAACTATCCAAGCTCCAAGAAAGAGCGGAACTAAAAATTTCAACTACAAGAAGTTTTTTTCCATTCATCTGTTGGCAGCTTGTGGCGCAAATTTGTGTTTCACTTTTGTTGACATAGGTTTGTAGGAAAAAATAGTCATTCAGCGCAAACAATTCTTTACTGAAATAATTCCATCCCGAATATTTCCCAAGGTATATACGCACACAAATTATAATTCATCTGCAATTTTGCAGGAAAAGCTTTTGTGTGCGAAATATACCTCCTAGAATCACGTTTGCGGCGACAGTTCGTACAATTAAATAATTAATTATCAATTACACTGCTCTAGGAGCTGAGGGATCGCAGCATGACAGTTCGGTTTTTCACCAGAGTATACTATCAGATATAGTGACTAGTGATGAAACTGGTTGGCCTGATCACAAATTGTTGCCGAATTCTGACATACTATTTCCTCATTACTTTGTAGGAGATGCCGCGTTTGCTTTGAGCCGCCGGCTGCAGAGACCATACCCTGGTACGATGCTTCCAACGAGCAAAGACGTGTTTAACTATAGGCTTTCTCGAGCACGACGAACTATTGAAAATGCTTTTGGTGTTTTGGCAAAAAGATGGACAATTTTACGTCGACCTATTATTGGAATGAAAAGGTATATCAGAAAAACTGTAGCTGCTATGGTATGTTTACATAACTTTCTTATGAAAGAAAAATCAGAGCCTAACACAATCGCCAGCATGTTATATGACAATGCTGGAGACAGATTCTTCTGTACACTTGACTTCACAGCGGGATTCTGGCAATTAGTGCTTAATAAAGAATCCAGAAAGTTCACAGCTTTCCAAGTTGAAGTAAGCCTGCATACTTCCAACATAGCTGAACCTCGCCAAAATACATCGAACCGAGCTAGCCGACAGTTGAGGGATGTGTTGTGTAAGTACCTGAATGAAACTGGAGCAGTTAGTTGGCAATTTGAGAGTTAGTGCACCTCTTCCTCTGCAAAAGTAGAAAAAAGAAAGCACAAAGTATCATTATTCTACATTTTTTATGATTAGTATTAATAATAATAAAATGAAACGTAAGGTACTTATCTGATTAATTAAATGTGAGCGTAATAAATCATCTTCAGTTCTTCACTTATCATTAATTTAACCAATTTCGCATTAGGAAAATGAACATTTCTCAAATGATGACAAACCAAAACAAATCATACCATTTTTACAGAAAAATAAAATAAATTTTAATTTTCTGTATCTGTATCCGTACACACCGCGGCCCGTAACCGTACCAGGTCGCGGCCAGTATAAACACACCTTAAAATACAGGGTCAGTGTCTGGTGAGTGGATGTCAAAACTTCAGATTTGGATATAACCGCCAACCGGGTACGACTTGAAAAAAACGTTGAATGGACAACTCAAGTTGCCTATCTTTGATATTTAAGGGGCAACCGAGCTTCGAAAAAAAAAAATTGCGAAAAACGTACCTATTTTGAACTTTGGAAATGGTTTTGTCATTATTTATACCTAACTTTGAAATTGAAGGGGCTAGAAACATTTTAAAAGAAAAAATTGAGAAAAACGTGTTTTTGACCTTGGGATTGGGTAGTAGGTACATTGGAAAATGAACAAATCTTGTTATTATGAATTTTTGTTCAACTATGAAATTGAACGGGTCAGAAATATGTATGTACATACTTTAAAAGAAACAAAATATTTCTGGATCATTCAATTTCAAATTTAGGCAAACATTCATAATGACAAAATTCGTTCATTCTCCAATGTACTGCCCATTATGCATTCCCAAGGTCAAATACACGTTTTTCTCAATTTTATTCTTTTAAAATGTTTCTATAGCCCTTTCAATTTCAAAGTTGGCCAAAAATTCATAATGACAAAATTTGTTCATTTTTCAAAGTACTACCCATTCCCTAGTCAAAAATACGTTTTTCTCAATTTTTTTCAAAGCTCGGCCGCCCCTCGAATTTCAAAAATAGACAACTTGTTCATACAACTTTTTTTTCAGATTGTACCTGGTTATATCCAAATCTGAAGTTTTGACATCCACTAACCAGACAACCATGTCGTGAAGGCTGTTAAAATACAGGGTGTTCCAGAATAACCTGTCACATTTTGGTAAGCACTGAGCTGTGTTCAAATGGTGTTAGGGGAATGGTAAAAGCGGTTCCAGGTAGCCAGCACATGCCGAATTATGTTTCAGTAGTTATTTTTTGCCATGGAGAAGTGGACTGCTGTGCAGCGCGCTTTTATTGTAAAGGCCTTTTTCAACAATTTTAATATAGAGAGATAATGACTCCTACATTAGTTCAATTCGTGCCTTTCGCAAACATTTTAAACTTACTGGTAAAAGTGAAGTGCCATCGCGATGAACAGTGAAATTATGGGTAAAAAACTTCGAGAAAACCGCTCATGCTTGTAAAAATAAGCCTACAGGTCGCAAAAGATCTGTAAGAACGCCAGAAACAACGGACCGAGTAAGGCATTCAGTACAGACTACCCCTACCACTTCAATACGTAAACGAGCATTAAATTTAAAAATCAAACCAACTTCTCTGCAACGAATTTTATCTGAAGATCTCAGTTTCCATCCATATAAGATTTTAATCACTCAAAAGTTACAAAAAAATGATTTTGTGACAAGAAAATCATTTGCTGAGGATATGCTTACAAGAATTGATACTGGTGAGATTCCATTGAACTCATTACTCTTCACTGACGAAGCTCATTTTTATCTAAACGGCGATGTGAATAAACAAAATATGCGTTACTGGTCGTCAGAGAATCCGATGATAATACACGAGAAACCTCTACACTCCGCCAAGTTGACTGTTTGGAATGGGGTTACCTCAAGTCGAAAGTGTATCAAGACTGATTGGAAGAGAAATGCTCAACGAAGTGTTGAATAATTTTAAAAAACGTTTGGTCGATTGTGTCAAAAATGATGGAAAACATCTTGGTGGAATAATTTTTAAAACTTAATTTATAATGAAAACTCAAATACATATATGGTCTAAAAACGGCACATTTCTACTTCATTTTGGTTATAAAAAAATTTCTGTAACCATTTTTCTCTCGCAGCTACTAAGAAAACAAATGTGACAGGTTATTCTGGAACACCCTGTACTTTGCCGATTCACCAACTACGAAGCTGCGAAAGCCCCAAGTGAATGGATTTCCCAATCATTCGAAACAAAGCGAATTATTGAAAATCTCGACTCCGCTAGTTTCCCCATGAACCACCCATTTCTGCTTCAAAATCCAAACTGCTTTCAGTAAGTTTGTACAGAAAAACTTACAACTTGATCTGTGTTATCTTTCACAGAGGTATCCAGACGAATTGACAAGAAGTTTCGATTACAAAATAAATGTTAATTATTGATATTTTTTCAGCAGAAATTCCGAATCCTTGTGTAATTTGCCTAGCAAGGCCAGCAACCCATGCACCGTTCCCGTGCGACCACCTATTCTTTTGTGAGCAGTGCATTGGTACAGTACAGCGCCAATGCTCGGTCTGCAGATCAGCGGTAGGTACAGTTCACCAATCTTGACTTCGATCAACTAAGCAGAACTTTCCACCGGTGGCGGGAAAATGCTTCAATGGTCTACCACCTGTTAATGGCACAAGGTAACGAATAATTTAGGAATGACAGCCAAGGAAGACCCTTCTACAGGGGGATAGTAGGGCGCCATTCTTTAGTATTCCTGTCCAGTGGGATGACTGAGTACGTAATTTATAAATAAGTATTTTTGAAAGTAGATCTCGTGTATGAGATGTTTTATTATGCATTTATTACTTACGTATATTATTTTTTTTTTTCGCCGTCTACTACATAGAACAACCAAATTGCACAATTCATGTGGACAGTACATTTAGGGCCATCCCAATGATCCCGGAAGCAAAGCAGACGCTTATGCTGATGGTATCGAGCGGGGGAATGGTAAGTAATAAATACTAGAAATTACTTGAAATGAACGAAAATTAGTTAAATAGGGTAGGAATTTTCAAAAATGGTGTCGAAATCGATGAAAACATGTAACAGAAATCGAGGAAAATGGCATAACAATGTAATACGTAATAGGTAGTCAAAAATAATGTAATGAAGTTTTGATAAGCTCGACATTGATATGTATCACAAAAATTTTTCAATGTCAGAAAAAATTGAAAATTGTTTCAATCGAATGACACCAATCATGAAAAAATTTCATTAAAATTAAATAGAACTGAAACAAAAATTACATAATACCCCTCTGGACTTATATGTACCAACTCGAAATAAATCATATTACTCTATATTGCGATTTCAGAGAAATTAAAAATCTTCGACTTTTGTAGTAGATCGTTAAGTTTTTCTCAAGTGTTGGAAAATCGAAAAAAAAATTGAAAGATTTTCAATTTCTCAGAAATTACAATACATTACCTACTTGTATATGCATTTTGAGTTGATATTAGTCTAGTTATGAATTTTGAATAGGTGGGTCAGGAAAAATTGACCAAGGTACAGATCCAGTTGATGGAGTAGTTTTGTGTCTTTTAATTTTATATGTATTAATCAATTAATAGATATTATATGTAGTAATTTTCGTAATAAGAAGTGAGTTGTTTTTGGAATGTATGTAATGTACCATTGGTATACCGATGAGCGAGGCATGGAAATATGAAAAAAAATATGCAAAATAGAGAAAACAGTGGTTTCATTAAAGTCATTAAAGAATTTTTTTTTAAATTCATAAATATGTTCTTTGCTTTTCTCATATTTTTGAAATAATTATGATTTTCTACAATATATTCAGTATCCTTCTCATACATAATGTCGTTGTAGTCATATGGAATCTGTTCAAAAAATATTTTTTTTAAAAAGAAAGTCTCTCATCGAGCAATTCAATTTTTACCAGAGGAGTTGGCCTTTTTGAATAGAATGGGCTACGCATCCACAAATGTTAATCCACGGGAACCCGGTGATGACGAAGACCTACCGGAACCTGCTGCCAACGCAGCCGTTGAAGACTCGGACTCTGATGATAACGATAACGATGACGATGACGACCCTGACGTCCCCTTGCCTGGCCAAGCACAAGCTTTAGTTCCGGCTGCTGGAGACCATAATTACCATAATGTGTTGCAAGCTCCTGGTTAGAACCTTGTATCCAATTATGATACTAATTTCTAGCCTCTTTGAAATAGGTAGTCCAATATTTTATTTTTGTACGCAAATCAGTCGCGAGTGGCTTGGTTTCAGTTGATGTTATTTTATTTTTGGCCAACCAGGCCGGAACGCGTAAACGATTGCCGACACTGGTGGTACCCCCCTCTGTCTACCCATACGCATCGCCCCAGGACAATACTGCACAGAAGAAGTCATCGTACTTCATATCTGTGGTATTGTTAAAATCTGGGTACAGGCTTTCGAAACCGTGTACACGTATGGGTACTATTATGGCCTATTTCAAAGGTTTCAATACTATATTATTGCGATGATGCGATATATAGTATCATTTCCACACTCCTGTAGAAAATAAAATGCAACTTGTCAACTCTCTCTGTGATTCTAGAGAAGTGTCAAGAATTTGCATTCAATCAAAACACTCAACTGTCGTTTGTACAGTGAGGCAAACTTTTTGTTGTAAATCTGGAATACGTCATGGTACCTAACCTATGTAATTCCAGTAATTATTGTTTTTTGTAATGTTAGGTACATAAAAATAATTTTTTTTTCTGTTATGAAAATTTTTTTTGTACTTCCAATTCTTTTAAGTAGGTAGATTTAAGAAAAAATACTTACGTAAGAAAAAATTGTTTGAACTCCAAAATTATGTGATAAAAATTAAAATCAGACAATGGTTGTTCTCGCATACTTTTTCAACTGTTCTTTGAAATTCAATTTTTTTTTTTTTTGATTTTGATTAATGTGTGAACCCACAAAATTTTCTTTACTTATTTACCTATACTTACTTACTACGTTATACTCATAATGTCGTTTTTTGTTCAAATTTTTTCTATCATTTTACCTTTTTCTTATTTTTCTGAATGTCTTTTTTTTTGTTTTTGTAAATAATTTTTTGATTTTCATTCATCATATTTCTGTACTTTTGGGACGCTACCGCCAACAATGTTTCCTGTCGCTGTTTTGTATTTTCCACTATGTCTGTTACTTTCAAGTTTTATCTTCTTTCTTTCCATGCTTGTTTTTTGTCGTGTGTGTCTGTATATATTTTTTCAATTGATTCCTTTTCTTTTTCTTTTTTTTTTTTTAAAGTGACTGCTACCTCGTAAACCACAACATTCTATTTCCTTTCTTGTTTTTGATTTTTTTCACCATAAAACAATGCTGAAATAGAGACTCCAAAATAGATAAAAGTGGAATATCTAGAATGGTGGGACCAACTCACAGATAACATCAACCACCACGAAGTATGTAACTCAATCAACGTATCTAAAAATAATTGTGTTTAGTTTTAAGTAATTTTTTTCCATGTACCCCCAGTGTTATTTATTTTCCAATTTGTATTCTATTTCTTAAACTCTTTGTAATTTTCGAGCTAGATGTCATATTTTATTTATTTATTTTTCTTTTCTTCTGTTGACTAATTTTATTCAATTTTAACAAGTAAATAGTTTCTTTTTTTGTTTTTGATCATTTGGAATACTTGAGAGTTATATTTTTTTCAAAACGCAATTAGAAATACTTGAGTAATGTAAACAGTCAGTTTAAAAAGATAAAAACTAAATTAAATGAACAAACATATCGAAATTGGAAAATTGAGCAATTAAGTTTACTTGTATATTTTTAAGTCATGTTAGTATTGAGATGTGCAATTCTGAGATGCCTAAATACGAGGTTTTTCAAATGCAGAGTTCATTTTTTGGTTTCCTGAATTTTAATATTAGAATGATGTTTTTTTTGAAAGAAGTTACTTCGAAAAAGAAAAGAGAACAGGCTCGAGCGAAATCTTCTGAAAATTTGCATTTCGAGGGGCATAAAAACGAAATTTTTTCATGCGATGATAAAGTGTAATCACATAAATATGTAGTTACTATAAAATAAATGTTGTAATTGCTACATTCTTCGTTTTTTTTTGGTACCTACTCGTTTAATTTATAATTATTGTTTCTTATCGAGTGCATGATACTTGGCGTTATAAAGCATGCCAACGAGTTTCAAGTATTTCGAACTTAAATTGCCTAGAGTATGATTTTTCGATTTTTAATCGTGCGTTGCAAGGTGATCAGAGAGGTTCCGGACTGATGGCACGTGATGTGCAATTTTATCTTTTCGATGATGATACGTAAACGTTTTTTCAGACGAGATACATTTTTTATTTTTAATGAGAGCTTATTTGGGTGTATGTGTACTTTGATACTACACGAACTGGGCTAAGCTGAATTAGGATGAGGAAAGAGGGCATTTTTTTAGTTGTTTCAAAATAAATTACAATATCAAAATATTAAAAGAAAACTTCAAGCTTTTATTTTTGAAACGGTAATTGTAGAAAATTACGCTGATCTGCGTCACGCTGAGTTTTAAAAACTTGAAAAAGAATTGTTGACTTTTTCATATCATGTCACAAGACTTTTCAGGAAGTGATCTTCCAATTCGTAATAGTATTTTAATACAATTTCAAAAAATTGAAAAAAAATCAATAAATTTCCCATGCTTTTGTCTGATTTTTAAGAACTTGGGTAAAATTGTGACGAATTATTGACATTATGTCAGACTGCGTAAAAACTTTGAAAAAATCAATTATTGAAATTGAAGCAAGTCTGACTTTCAAGAAATGGAGGGGGAGGGGGAATTGATGGATCACTGTAATTAGGTCAAACTTTCGAAAATGATTTGATGATACGAGTATTTTGTCAGGCTTTTATTTGGAATTCCTTATTCCTATTATTGAGTAGGTAATTAACTCGATTGAAGAATATCCTTGTTTTTTTAACACAGCCATTTAAAAAAAAAGAAAAGAAATTGACCACAAATCGGAACAAACATCTTCGAATCGTACAAATTAAAATAAATCGATAGAGGACCCTCAAAAAACACCACCGGACAAAATTTCAGGCGCAGAAATTCATTTTTCAATTTTTGGCAATTCAAATTTGGACCAAAAAAAAGGAAAAAAAATCAAATTTTTACCAAATTGACGCAGAATGCTGAAATTTGATTTGTGCGCTATTTTCAATTTTCCGAATTGATTAGAGATGGTTTCGAACCGTTCTGGAGCCTCCAGCGTTTTTTTTCAAATTTTCCAGCCAGTTTTTGAAAAAATTGAGTGAAAATGTAATTCATTAGTTCATCACTTATAAACTCGGATTTCCCATTTTTATGACCAATTCCATTAGTTTAGGCTCAGATTTTCAAAATCCGTTTGCGCCGGTTCAAATCGAAAAATTTTTTCAGCGTCAAGGCATTTCTGAAAATAAAAGAGGAAAAATTACTCGTTTCCCAACGTGTAAAGAAAATAAACTGAAATTTCGGTTTGTACCCTATTTTTAGCCTCCTGAGTTCATTGGTAATGATTTCAAAATGTTCCATGGGCGGACAATGATTTTTATAGGCTAGAGAAGAAGACGAACGACCTTGTGAGTCTGGTCAGACGAATCAATACAGCCAATGATCTTAAGAGGTCAGGATTTTTTTTTCTATGGAGGAGAAGGAGGGCTGCTCTAATGCCCGGACTGGGTTTATCTAGGAAAAAGGTTCTAAAACGTAATTGACCTGCCTTCTCAATTTTTCATCTATTTCGAAGAAAATCATTAGAAATCGTCTCAAAGTTCAACTATGTATTTGAAGTATCGACGATGCGATCCCACGAGGTAGGTAGTAAAAAAAATGTGATAACTCAAACTGTTTTTTTTTTCTTCAAAATATGGGAGATTAGATGTTAGAACATTGTAAAATTCATCTAATCACTCAATTACTTTACGTACCACTGTTGTATTAATGAGAATAACGATAACGTATAATGATAAAAACTATACATGTTGCTTGGTGGGTTCTGTTACGACTTACCAAGATATTCATATGTAGTGTTTAGTGTTTTCATTACCGCTTCAGACGTTTGTATTTACCAATAATTTCCAAGTTCGAGCAGTCGAGTGCGAAATTTCATTCGTCGAGTGAAGTTTTTATGTTGTGTTAACGGTTACCAAAATGTGCACCACGTTGTTGAGTAAAGACTTGCCTGATATTGAGGTAAAAATACCCTCACCTATTTTAGAAATTAGCCTACACCTAAAATTACTCATTTACCTACTCATATTTATTTTATTAATGCCATATTTAATTCACACTGCACTTGTTTTAAATATACGCTTGATTTTAAATTTAAATAAATCGACCTTTGACTTGTTTATATTCGAAATCCAACTTCCTCGTATCGCGTCAAAATTAAACATTAAACGAAAAGCTAAACTGATGATAATTTTTGTAGGCAATTTTGTCTCTGAATCCGAGAATAAAACCAGTCGCAAATATTCAGCCGACCATTTTGACCAAAAACGAGAAAATCAAATGGAAACGAAATACTGGTAAATCGTGCAATGTAAGTTCACAGTTTACAATAAGTATATGATCATGATGTGCCTGAGTTTTGCGCTACTCTTGCTCACTATATGATGAGTACTATAACTCAATTTATTGTGCCTAATTATCCGATTTTAGAAAAGTCATTCGCTGTATAAGAATTTTGACGATGTGAAGCACACCACATTAAGCGAACGTGGAGCATTGAAGGAAGCCTCGAGATGTCTAAAGTGTGCAGATGCCCCTTGTCAGAAATCCTGTCCTACTCAAATCGATATCAAGAGTTTCATCACGAGCATATCTAATAAAGTACGAGTGTCTCATTTCTCTGATTAATAATTGCGTACTTACTAGGAAAAATAGATAGACAGATGGACCTTATATCTATTTCCACGTGTTTAATTTTGATTCATCCAATTCTTCGTAGATGAAACAAACTCAAAGGAGCTATTTGGGGGGACCAAAAATCACGAAATTCAATTCTAAAATGACGAACGAGTGTTTTCAATTCGAATCTGCCAAGTTGAAAATAACTGTTTACTTTTTGAAAAAAATACCTCCCAATTTTGAAAAAAAAACACGTGCTAAAAAACGAAAAAAATTAGGTTGGTAGGTAGGTACATTTGTTTTTTGGATACAGTCTTTGAGTGGTCGGGAAACATCAACCTATCAACTTACTTACCTACTCTCTAAATTTGAAACAGTCAAATTTAGAGAGTACCTCTATCTATTTTACCATTTCATCATAAGCAATCGTCCACTTTAATTCAAAAAATCATTAATCGCTTTCAAAATGTTTAGAATTATTACGGTGCTGCCAAGGCCATATTCTCGGATAATCCATTAGGTTTAACCTGCGGTATGGTGTGTCCAACGAGTGATCTCTGTGTTGGTGGTTGTAATCTGGCTGCTACCGAAGAAGGTCCCATAAACATTGGTGGTTTGCAACAATTCGCAACGGAAGTACGTGCTTTGTAGAATGTACATATAAATTAAACGTATCCGTTTCTATGATACGTGAATTCAATAGGTAGGTACTTGTTGATCAATTGGGGGGGGGGGGGCAAAATCTAACGTGTAAGCTTACGAAGTTTGCAATGAACTAGTTTTCTTCTGATAAGATAAAATAGCACTTTTTACCACTCATGGTGCATAGAAATGTTCACATACAAGTTCATAGTTGATAAAAATATCATCCACATGTACCTATTAGATTACGAGTACGTACAATCGATTATTACCTACTAAAATTAATCGATACCTCTGTTTGAAAAACGTGTAGACGGAATTCGAATTATGTAATTATGTAAATTAGACAGAAGGCCGTAATAGCTTCTATTAGCCGGATTGTTTATTTTATTTATAAACAGAGATGTGAGCTTGAGAAGGAATGTACCTAGAGACTACCTACCACCATATTTCTAGCGGAAATAAAAATATCCACGTGGTAAATCTTCCGGAAGTTTTTATATTTATTTAACAATTTTAGATTTTCAAAAAAATGAACATTCCTCAAATACGCGAACCAGGATTACCATTGCCTCAACATCATGATACGAAAATCGCTTTGATCGGTGCTGGGCCAGCTTCGTTATCATGCAGTACTTTTTTAGCCAGACTGGGATACACGAATTTGACAATTTTTGAAAAACAGTCTTACTTAGGAGGATTGAGGTACGTTTTGAGTATATTGCATAACTTCACGTTAACTCTGTTAAGAGATCATGAAGCTGAAAATACTGGAAGGTGTTTTACGATAGCCAGATCGATTTTCGAAGTGTGTATGAATAAATCGAAAGAGCATTTTAAAAATATACTCATAGGCAAAATTTCGAGCACTGAATTACATTTTCTTAGTTTTTTTCAGAATCTACAATATCTCAATTTTCTGCAATATTTCAAATTTGGCAAGTTTCCTAAAAAAAAGGTCATAATTTGGCTAAATTATGGTAGAATATTTACTGAAATTGAATTTATGCCCTGTTTTTGACCTCTTTAATCAATTGAGTTATAGTTTCAAGGCAATCTAGAACCAATGCACTTTTGGAAAATTTTTGGATGTTCAAGTTTTTAAAAAATGCTGAGCTTAATCAAAAGGGCTCAAATTAAATTCAACTACATACTACCAATTCGGATTAATTATTCTCCTGTTACTCGTATTTTCGATGGATTATGTCCCAATTTTTTCAAAATCTTTTCTGTCGGTTGAAAATCAATTTTTTTTTTTTTTTGAAAAGTGGGAAATTTAAACATTTTTTAGAGGCCTCAAAAAATGGACCGAAACCACTACTAAGCAGTTTAATGGGGAGGGGGATTTAGGTAATTTAATCCCTACTTTTGAATCTCTCATCAATCGGTTGCAATTTCGAGCTGATCTGATCACCAAAAAAAGAAATCAATTTCTCAAATAAAATTCATCTCATAAATTTGGATTATTCATTCTTCAGATTCATTCGGTAAAATAAAAGCAAAATTTTTCAAAATCGATTCCAGCCTGATAAAACTTAAATTTTTAAGGATTTTAGACAAATACTTGATAGAAAATCTGAAAGCTACTGGAAGCTTCAACACGAAGAAGTCACTACACTAATCGATTTGTGTTGGAGTGGGTGGTGGATGGGGGAGGGGGTGAAAATAACGTGTAATTTGCTTTTTACCTGAATTTAATTGAAATGCAATGTTTTTAAATTGGAGATGTGCCAATTTTTTTTTATTTTGGAAATTCGTTAGAAATTTAGAAATAAAATTTTGGGCCCTTTAATCGTCGTTCAATTTTTAAAAATTTTACCAGATTTTGTACGATGAATCGATCTAAATCGATAAATCTGACTCAAGAATATTGAAATTAATCAAACAATTCGACTGACAAAACATAACAACTCAAAATAAAAGCAATATTTATTTTACAAGGTCGTTGACCTAAAGATCAACAAACCTAACGAAAACAAAGAACTGAGCAAGAGCTCGATGACTTTATAACTCGACGATTAAATCAATATTAACGCGAACGAACTTAGTAACTAACAAAAACAACGAATATACGACGATAATTTAACAGCCAACAGTTTACGCGATTTTACGAAAAGTACAAAATTCCATTTAAAACGTAACCAGCGATATTTAGAATTCGCGAAACGAATTTAATTTTTATTTAAAAATAAAAACTAAAATTACCGAACACTTTTCGATACGTTACGGTTACAAGACCAATTTTGCCAACAGATTTGAAAAAAAAAATCGAAAATTTTACTTTTCTGAAATATTTTAATTTTATTATGTAAGTTGGTGTTGTATTTTTGGACATTCCATTGATTTTTCTTCATGCTGTCTCCAAATTCTGCAGGATATTATGAATCCTTTCTCGTTCGTAAGTTGATTTGCGAGGAAAAAATGACTGAATTGCATTTGATCTGGTCTGATAAGATCAAAACTACGATATAGGAAAATTTCCTTATTTTGATCTTTCATTTCCATATTTAGCCTTTTTAAGATAAGTTAGATGTTAGATAAGATAAGTTCTGCTCAGATACGACCTATCTCTTGATTAAACCTGATCTAAGATCAGATCAATCAGGTCCAAACAGTGTACTCGTAATCATTGGCCGTATCTGAGCAGAACAGATCTGAACGTTTATCACACGAGTTTAAAACTGTTCTGAAGAACTTTCGATATGAAGAAATTAAGTTCTACTTCAGTAAGCTCTAATTTGATGATTTTCAATTGAATCGTGTGACTTCTTTGATGCAGTTCTTCAGAAATACCTCAGTATCGTTTACCAATCGATGCAGTCAATTTCGAAATCCAATTGGTGAAAGATCTAGGAGTAAAATTCATCACAGGAACACCTCTGTCAAAGGATCACTTGACCATTAATGTAATACATCATAGAGTAGTACCTATTTCCAATTTTTAAAATTCAGAACAGGCCACTCATTGAGTAATACATGCCATATTTTTTCTGTCTAGAAATTGAAAAATGAAGGATATAAAGTGATATTTATCGGAATAGGTCACCCCGAAGCTAATTTAATCCCTATATTCAGAGGTCTAACTCAAGAAATGGGTTTCTATACGTCGAAATCGTTCCTACCTCGAGTATCAGCTGGAAGCAAGACAGGTATCATTCTATTCTTAATTCGCCAATAAATCTTTCAAAAATTAGATGACACAATAAAAAAGTTTAGTACTTGGAAATAATTATTGAATTTTTTTGAAGGCATTTGCAGCAATTGCAATTGTTCTAGTTTACCTCAGCTACATGGAAATGTGGTTGTTTTGGGAGCTGGAGATACAGCTTTTGATTGTGCCACTTCAGCATTGCGATGCGGAGCGAAAAAAGTATTCGCTGTTTTTCGAAGAGGATTTACCAATATTCGAGCTGTACCGGAAGAGGTAAGAATATTATTCCATTTAATTTTTTTTTTCTTTCCATGAAACCATAGATTTTCATTTTATTAATACATATTACAGATGCAATTGGCAGTAGAAGAAAAATGCGAATTTATCCCATTCCAGTCACCTAAGAGTGTGCAAACAAATGGAGGAAAAATTACAGGCATAACATTCTGGAGAAACGAAGAACAAGATGATGGATCATGGAAAGAAGATCCCGAACAAGTTCTCAAGATGAAAGCAAACTTCATTATTTCTGCATTTGGTTCCGGTCTTTATGATAAAGAAGGTGGGTTTGGGTACAAATCTGTTCATGATTTTTGATTAATTTCATTCGGGCTTAGATTTCAAATTTTGTGTTCTTAGTAATCGAGGTTCTCGATCCGATCAAATTCAACGATTCTGGATACCCAATCGTTGACTTGAAAACAATGCAGACAACTGATCCTGATGTCTTCTGCGGTGGCGACTTTGCCGGAATTGCTGAAACTACTGTAGAATCAGTAAATGATGGAAAAACTGCAGCTTGGTCGATTCATCAGAGAATTCAAGTAGGTGCCTAACGATTCAAAATTATCTAACTAAGTATACATACCAATTCTAAAAAGACTTCGATTTTTTTTTTTTACAGAATTTACACAATCTAAATGTAGATTCAATACCGAAACTACCAAAATTCTACACTCCTATTGACGAGGTTGATATCAGCGTTGAAATGTGCGGATTGAAATTCGAAAATCCGTTTGGTTTAGCTTCAGCACCTCCTACTACTTCTAGTGCCATGATTAGAAGAGCCTTCGAAGCAGGTTGGGGATTTGTTGTAACAAAAACTTTCTCATTATACAAAGTAAGTGTAATCCAATAATCTCGATTTTTCTCCATTGTACGTAATTCAAAGCTCAGAGTAATCCTCTACGTTATACTATTTAGGATATCGTCACAAACGTATCTCCAAGAATTATACGAGGTACAACATCACGTCACTTATACGGACCCGAGCAAGGATCATTCCTAAATATAGAACTGATATCTGAAAAGACTGATTTATACTGGATCCAAAGTATACGCGAGTTGAAGACCGATTTCCCCGATAAGGTTCTCATCGCCAGCATCATGTGTTCGTATAATCGAGAAGACTGGACAAAGCTTAGCCAGATGGCTGAATCTGCAGGAGCTGATGCTTTAGAATTGAATTTATCTTGCCCTCATGGCATGGGAGAATCTGGAATGGGTCTTGCTTGCGGACAGGTAAACTTTGATTTGTTTGATATTGCTTAATCGATGTCATTGATTTCATAGGCATGCTCTATAGGTAGATATTTTTATAAAATACTCGTATGTTGACAGGATCCAGAACTTGTTCGTGATATTTCATCTTGGGTACGAGCAGCGGTGAAAATTCCAGTATTTATTAAACTTACTCCTAATATCACCGATGTTGTGTCAATAGCCAGGGCAGCCTATGAAGGTACTTCACAAATAATTATACCAAAAAGTATACAAGTGACTTGATTTTTCAATTACCAACCTACATTTGAAAATTTTATGATTATTATCAGGCAAAGCTGACGGTGTAGCTGCCATAAACACAATCTCCGGATTAATGGGCCTGAACTCGAAAGGAGAACCATGGCCTGCCGTTGGTACTGATAAGTTAACAACATATGGCGGTGTATCAGGCAACGCAACTCGACCAGTAGGTCTTCGAGCAGTATCTGCGGTTGCAAAAGCGTTGCCAGGATTTGCCATCATGGGTATTGGAGGCATTGACTCGGCTGACGTAGGGCTGCAATTTTTACAATGCGGTGCTTCCGTTCTACAAGTAAGTTGCATGAATTTTATCATCTGCTGGATGTGAAATGAAAATTTGTGTCTTCTTACATCTTTCAAATGTGCAGGTTTGCAGCGCAGTGCAAAATCAAGATTTCACCGTCGTCGATGATTATATTACCGGATTAAAAACACTTCTGTATTTGAAAAATATTAAACGTCTACGAGATTGGAATGGTCAGTCGCCTCCGACACCGGTACATCAAATGGGGAAACCTGCATATTCGATTAGAAATGATCAAAATAAGGTACTAAGATCGTGATGATCTAAGAATTTTCGATCTATAATTTATTCCTAAGTCATTGAAAATAATTGAAAAACAAAGTCTAGATGTTTTATCTGGAATTAAAAATAAAGGCACAATTTTATGAGCTTTGAATAATTTCAACATTATGTTTGGTATTGGTAGACCTAATTAATCGATTTTGCTTCCTGAATCCTGGGCCATAAGTACCTATCATGCCAAAAATGAGATCGGTTTTGGAATTTTCAAAAATATTGGCCAAAAAAGCTAAATTTTCAGATCAGTTATTCAAGAATATGCGAAAAAATACATTTTTAGGATACTTTATTGCAATTATGAACTTTTTCAGAAAATTTTGAAGGTCAATGGGGGTCTTTGAAGTGGTCAAATCAGAAAAATAAGTTGATATTCGTGCTCAGCACTCCTAATAACCTAATAAACCATATGTCACACGATTTTTTCAATTTTCAGGAAATTTTGAAGGTCAATGGGGGTCGTTGAAGGGGTCAAAATACAAAAATAAGCTGATATTCGTACTCAGCACTCCCGAAAACCAAACAAACCATATGTCACACGATTTTTTCATTTTTAGAAAATTTTGAAGGTCAATGGGGGTCGTTGAAGAAGCCAAATCAGAAAAATAAGTTGATATTCGTACTCAGCGCTCCAAATAACCTAATAAACCGTACGTTACACGATGTTTTCAATTTTCAGAAAATGTTGAAGGTCGATGGGGGGGGGGGGTCATTGAAGAGGTCAAATCAAAAAAATAAGTCGACATTTGTATTCAGCGTTTTAAAAAATGTACGAAACCTTGTGTCACATGATATTTGACATTTTCTTGAATTTTGACTGATATCTTGAAATTCCTTCAACCCTCCTCCCCCCCACAATTTTTTGTAACCCCAATTGTATGCTTTCTGGATTTTTTTCTAATTTTAATCGTAGTTACAAAATGTGACAAGATTTTTAAAATTGAGCTTTCAAACAAAAACTCAGTTTTGAACTTTTGAAACTTTTGGCAAGAATGTTTTAAGGCAGTTTCAATCATTTTTAAAGTGTCAGCATTCCTGATCAATTGGACTCTGAAGTTGGTCATTGTGACAAGAAATCACAATTGCTAAAAATTTGAAAAAAAAAAAAAAACAGCTCTATCTGCTCCAAAGAAGGTTAAGGAGCCACTGATACATAGCTATTTTTCATTTTTCTTAATCAGAAATTTATAATTTTTTTTGAAGCGAAATCGGAGCGCCTAAACTGAAAAAGTGAAACTGGGGCTAATTCAACATTATGAATGGTCCTTCCAAAATCATTATTTTCTTTTTTAAAAAAATAAGAAGAAGAATCATTTTATGAGTTATGCTATGAAATGTTGAAAAAAGACACTGTGAAGCTTTCGAAATTGCTCCTGTAATTCTAAGGATTGGCAACCCTTCATACATCGTTTCAGTTTAGGTTTCATAATTTCAGCGTGAATTATCTCTATTCTTCAAAAACCATGATACAGGAGAATTTGTTACAGACTTTGCCAAATTTTGGAGAATTTCTGCAAGTCAAGAAAGAAATCATAGCTACAAGTAAAAAAAGCAAAGATTTGTTGAATAACATAGAACAAATTCAACGAGACGATGAACCAGTCCAAGCCGTCAAAGTCAAAGATGTGATCGGAGAAGGACTCAAACATATTGGCACTTATAAAAACTTAGATAATAAAAAACAAGTCGTAGCATTGATAAATGATGTAAGTAAACTAACTCAAAATATTTTACCTTACCTATTTTATTTTGAAATAAATAGGTAAATGCAAATATATAAATTTTTCGTCTGATTTTAGGACATGTGCATAAACTGTGGGAAGTGTTATTTGACCTGCAATGATTCTGGTTATCAGGCGATAACTTTCGATCACGAAACACATATTCCTTATGTAACCGATGCCTGTACTGGATGCACTCTTTGTTTGTCAGTGTGTCCAATAATTGATTGTATAAGGTAATTATTTACGATAGTTATTCAACGAGTGGAGGTGTTTTAGCTCAATTGTTTTAAAATCTAATTTTAATCTTTTAAAAAAATCGTAAATTTTCCACAAAAAAAAGTAATCATCTTTTTTTCCCAGTATGGTCGAGAAAACTACACCGCATGTGATTAAAAGAGGCGTTGAATATGATCAAGAATGCTCCTCAGCGAACATCTCTATTGTACAGTGAGCAGTAAACTTTGAAGATAACATCAATATTAGATATTGGATTGTGGCTCATCATGGTGCATCAAAAACCTAATTCTGTTTTATTTTATTATAATTTTTTTTTTTTTTAAAGAAAAAAATATTGTATCTATAGTACGCAAATAATCGTTCATTTCGTTATTCCTAAAATAAACGAATGTTTAATGTGTAATACGTATATCGATTCTTTCGAGTTGATCCGAAAAAAGAGCCCAAAAAACAATAGGATGACATATCATAGAAAATCCAAAACATTCCATTGTTTTCTGACTTGGAATTCAAATTTTCAAAAAAATAAGGAATATGATTTCTCTGAAAAGTCTAAACTGTACAAAATTTAAAAATAATATAATTTTTGAGAATTTTTTCAAAAATAAAAACCCAACTTGAGAACTAAAATCTCATTTGAACCAACCCTTGCCCCCTTCAAATTTGAAAAATACTCAAACTCGCATACTTTTTCAATCTTTTTTTGGAGGGGGGGGGCAAAGGTTGCTCTAGATGAAGTTTTTGTAATAATCAAAACCCTATAGAGAAGCTTCCAAGAAATAACTTCTGCTTGAAAATTTTTCTATATGACCAACAGAAGGAAGATATGTACCAAAAATGGCACCCAAGGTTTTGTTTTCCGAATACCTTCTATGTAGATTTAGAATCAGTTATCAGATCGCTTTATACTTTCAGTGCGAGCGGAGGCATTTCTTTGAGCTAATTCGACCAAACTAGGAAGTCTGAAGGACTGAATTAATTGTCTAGTAGGAATCCTACCCAGTTCAGAGATAAGATCTTTTCTGGTTCCGTCTGATTGTTTGCGAATTTACGTTCGCTTGGGTAGCTGTTGAGAAGGAGATACTGAGAGTCCATTGACCAATCAGATCACAATTCATAACGAAAAAATTAATGTTTCTTGCTGCCATATTATTTTCTCATTTTTGTTTGAAAAAAAAAAATGGTTCAACAATGGACAAACACGGACCAGGATGAGTACAACGAGGCATTAGGTATTCGCTGATTGCAAGAAGGTTTATGCAATCGCATTTTTGTATATTATTGATGGGCGCTCCAATGGCAGATATGTTCTCGAATTTTTGTCTAAACACCTCTTGGCGGAACGATTAGAATAAAACAGGGTCAATAACGTCATAACATTTAGCATCTTGAAAATTAGAAATTCTTTTTAAAAAATGTTGCTCTTACTTTCAATTAAGCTGGCCATGGCGAATATATGTAACAATTGGGAAATCAAAATATGTATCTGAAATAGATCCAGAACTGGACGAGTTTGGCGAATAAAAACTAAGTTGTTTTGCATACGACAGCAACATCGCATTTATCATTATTTAATAAAACAATAACATCGAGTACGATAGATAGCCAAGATACATCCGAAAATGGAAACACTAAAACCTGAGAATAAATGTCTGAGAGAAACGAAGAGAGCGAGGTAAAAAGCTCGTTCCGGCGATGTAAAAATATCGCGACGAAAACGCAAACCAGGTTTGAAAATGTCGTTTGCCTGCGAACATTATGAAATTACGGTAGAGCTAGTTGAGTATAAAACGTCAAAATTGTCGCCGTCGACGTTAACAGCATTAACAAAAAAATGATGATAACGAGAACGGAGGTTGGGAACATGCAAGGCATAAGGATACAAGAAGGGATCGGTCGTCTCCTGTGCCACAGTTTGCGTTAAATTCACTTTTGGTATTATTCAAAGCGCGTTTTGATGTCGGACAACCCACCTGGCAAATGTCCGGTTAGCCGAAGGTCTACACGTGCTCGACTCTCTATTATATACATATACGAGTCTGTTTCGTTGTCGCCTTGTCTGTGTCTATACATACGAGTATTTTGGCTCGTAAAGCTCTCTAGTCTCTACCATCGGGACGGTGAGAGCAGACCACTCGTTAACTACTTTGAACTTTATGCATGTGCGAAATGTGTGCTTCCGGGTTGCGCTGCACGAATTTCGAGCTAATTTTCACACTTCGAGAGAGCTCGTAGCTGTAGCAGAGGATGGGCGTGTACGAGGTTTTCTTTTTTCTTTAATCGACGACGAGTGAAAGGGTGAAACGAGCTGGTAATTGATGAGTACGTTGTTGCGGTGGCAATGGTGGTGTTTTGATGAAGAGATTTCCATGTGGTCGAGTGGCCTGATACTACATTATGATTGGGTTTTACGAGTGATTTGGGTTGGAATTGGAAGGTTTATGGGATTAATTCGAGTTGAAGGAATTTTACTGGGAACGTTCTGAACTTGAATTTGAATAAAATTTCCATAGTGATGGATTCTTTTCAAGCTGAATATAAAGTGACATTGTACACACATATTTTCTTTTGGGGAACCTCATCAGCATTGTATTCGAATCTGAGATTCGTTTTTTACGATAATGGAGGAGGAATGGGGAGGGAGACAATCAGAGAAAAATTTCCAAAAATTCTTTATGTCGATTTTTGGATTTTCTTCTCAAATTTCAAACCCTTAAAATCAAAATTGGACCTTCGCTATATGTACTTTTAGAAGCAATCGAGTACCCATCGAGAGCTTCCGATTAAAAAAAAAAAATATGTAGCTTCCTAGCTGTCATAGGAACGAAATTAAAATTGTCTGAACTTTTCAAAGCTCGTACCCATATCATTTTTTTCATAAGTAGATCCAATTTACAGAAACACAATCTCATTACACATTGATTTATCATCACAGTAAATCACTACCTAATAATACGTATTTTAGTAACCACAGAACGGCAATAAATACTTATATTGATTAAAACAACCACGTCAAATAAGTTGAAAATGAAACCATTGAAATTTCCACGCGTAAGGTATTTTACATACTAAACAACAGGTACCTAGAATTGATAAAAAAAAAAAACACAAAGTGAAATCGCACCTCATCATAAACGTCTTCGTGGTTTTGAAAGTTCTAGCAAAATGTTCTGTCGAAGTGTCGAACAAAAGTACTCCTATGTTCATGGGTAAGGGGCAAGAAGGGGTAATTTCCTATCACCTGCCGAACTTACTAGGCGGTTACCTTATCAGGGCAACTTCCATGGTCAAGTGACTTCACACAATTACCATCGTCTATATTGCAATGAGTAATTTCAAAGGTAACATGGTGTCGTGGTAAACATCTAGTTATAAATTAGAAATGGGTAAAGTTTCATCGAGTATTCCAACGTTTAATAGTTTTTTAGGATGTTTTTCTCTGGAAAATGGGACAGTTTTCATTTTATGGGTATCTGTGGTAAGTACCTGTCATTTTTCAGATTACTATGTTCGAGATCTTGGATCATTTCATCGTTAAGTATTGGAACGTTACAGATACTCGGGTTATTGATGATGTTCCTGCCATCAGGCACGGTAAGAATAGCTGGTCAGACTCCCTCTTCTGAATTTTGGCAATCTTTATCAGATACTCAGGGGTCATGGACGAGGGTGCTGGGTGAAAATGCAGATCTTGTGCCGGAAATCAGAGATCCTGGCATGTTGCACGCAGAGATAGAAATAGGTACGAAGATTATGATGGTGACAACTCACGTCAGTGAATTGTGCTCACGATCAGATTTTGATTTCGATTTGTTTGATGTTTTTGTCTTTAGGCAACAATTGGATTAATTTTCCTTTAGGATTGATCACAATTGCAGTTAGTGGAATGGCGTTATATGGTATATTCGAAGTAAGTCGTGTGAATGTATTCAACGTTCTTTCTAATTCTAATTTATTATCAATTCAATTGAGTACCTATTTATGGTATCTTTCGACCTTTTTCTTTTCAGGACAATGATGTTAAATATATATTTCCATATCTCTCATGGATTACTGCATGTTTTGTCATCTTCATCATGATAGGATTATTCTCTCCTCTTGCACTTTTCATTCTATCATTTTTATTAGCTTTGATTGCATTAGGTAAAATTACATCTTTATTGATTAAAGATTGACATTTTTTTCAATACCAGAACAAATATGTAATTTGAATTTCTTTTGTTGCATTCCTAGGTTTCTTCGTATATTGTTTATTGGTCGTATACAGTTTTTACACAGTTTCCAGAATGAAAGGTGGTCGATATCAAAGAGCAGCATTGACTGCTTGAAAAAATTTAAGAAGAAATTTACACACAGCTTATGTAATAAGTAGGCCTAATTCTCATTTTTGTAATACGTGATAGGTAGGTATGTGAGTTACAAATTAACATTAGCTTACATATTTTTAAATGGATACCTATTACTAAGGAACTAAATACCAGGTATGGAAATACGCCATTTTCGGTCATAGATTTCGTAGTTTTAACGGTGATGTGATTTTTTTCATTTCAGTCATATAATGAAATTGAATCAAAAATAAGGTGGGAAAATGTTTATTTTGTGTATTAAAATGAATATGAAGTAAAAAAACAACGTAAATTGGCGGTATCATTAATAAATTGAGTCCTTAAAATTTTTTTTCTATAGCCAAAGATGGAGTATTTCCATACCTAGTATTTAGTTCCTTCCTATTACCTATCTAATAGATAATATACTTATACAATCGTATCAATTATTTAGCTCGAACGTATTTGAGTGTTCGAAAATTGTGACCCGATTTTGAGGCTCGAAATATAATTTTTTTAAAAAGTCGAAAAATGCATTTTTGTCAAAATATCAGATGAATTTTTGGTGAAATTCAAACACATTTTTATTGGTCACAGGACACTTTTCAAAAATCCTAAAAATCATGGCTCGATTTTGGGGTTTAAAATTCTTCAAAAATGGGCAAAATACATTTTCGTCGAAATATTTGAATTTCCAGCCGAAATTTCAACACATTTCGATAGGTCGCATTTTCAAAAATTCTAAAAATCATGATTTGACTTCAGGACTCGAAATTGTTCAAAAGCGCATTTTCGTCGAAATATTTGGATTTTTGGCGAAATTTCAACCTATTCTGATAGGTCGCATAGTCACTTACAAGGGAAGCCCCCCACATGGGAATCTCCGATTTGAATGAAACTTGGACTGTTGAAAAGAGGACCTCAAAAAACACCCACCCCCCCAATTTTCAGCTGCTCAAGTTGATTTTTCGATTTTTGGCGACTTTTTGAAGTTTTGTGTACACAGGGAAAGCTGTTCAACTCACAAAATGGGAAAAAACTACAAATATCCATCCTTCTCGCGTATCAACTTCCGGAGCTCAAATTTGGGCCAAAGGTAGTCTTCCAGATACCTGATCGACTCATACCACCATTGGCCGGATCCGGCCTTCCTGTCAGAAAACATATTTTTTTACTTTTTTTCTCAGATTTTTGGTGAATTTGAAAAATGGCCGTTTCTCCCCACCACATGAACTTGAGCAGCTAAAATTTTGGCCGAAGAGTTTATGCTTGATACCTAATCGATTAATACTATCGTTGGCCGGATCTGGAATTTACATCAGAAAGCATATTTTTTGTCCATCTGGTTTTTTATGCCTGTCATTGGAAAAATTGAAAAACCTGTTAAAGCAGGTCATCTAATGCACTTCCAGGGCTCAAATTTTGGTCAAACGATCTGTGCTAGATACCAAATCGACCCATGCTACCATTGGCCGGATCCGGCCTTCTGGTCAGAAAACAGCCATTTTTCAAATTCACCCAAAATATGAGAAAAAAAGTAAAAAATTCTGTTTTCTGACCGAAAGGCCGGATCCGGCCAATGGTGGTATGAGTCGATCAGGTATCTAGAAGACTACCTTTGGCCCAAATTTGAGCTCCGGAAGCTGATACGCGAGAGGGATGGATATTTGTAGTTTTTTCCCATTTTGTGAGTTGAATAGCTTTTCCTGTGTACACAAAACTTCAAAAATTCGCCAAAAATCTAAAAATCAACTTGAGCAGCTGAAAATTGGGGGATGGGTGTTTTTTGAGGTCCTCTTTCCAACAGTCCAAGTTTCATTCAAATCGGAGATTCTCATGTGGGGGCTTCCCTTGTTAGATTAATTCTACGACGGTTGATTTTCACTCAAAATTGGAGGGGAGCGCAACTTAAAAATTCGACGCAAATTTTGGCTTAATGGAGAAGGAATGAACCCATTTATACTATGAATATGATTTTTTTTTGGACCCCCCGACTTAGTGACACCTTCGTAACCAATGTTATACTAAAATTGCCAAAAATCACACTCAAGGAGCACTAACACCTCAGTGTACAAATGCAACTACATAGTTATCTAAAATAATTACAGAATGGCCCACATGTCATGCGAAATAAAAAAAAAACTTGAATTCTACACATCAACAAACAGAAAAAGCTACAAACATCTTCATTTCAGAGTAATTCGGCTCCAAAGGTGGCGAACAATCGACTTTCAAAATGCGATCAAGTTCATAAAAATCGTCCAAATAATAAGCGAGTTGTTCGATGCTTCGATGTTTTTTCAACTCCTAAACCTTATTCTTCGAAAAAAATGACGTTTGTACGTACTTTAAAAAGGTAGTCCATTTCACCCCTACGTTCGTTCCGACAATACAGAAAATCTCACTAGGATATTTTCACGATGTTGAAACAACGAAATACTCTTGGTCATCAATTAATGCTACTCTATCACCAAAATTAGGCAAGATTGGGTATCGGAGCAAGTGCAACGTTGGCGTATTCAAGTTATTTTAAATGATGAATCTTTTCAAGGGCCACAAGGCCAATTACGTAGGTCAGTCACGTCACGTTCGTGTTCTTCATTCAGTTCTGCTTCAAGTGCGTCTTCACATCAGGTAACTCTCAATTCTCATCGTTTGAATGCTCAACAGAGAAGTAGGAAATGCTGGTTCGCAAATCTCAAAATGATTATTGTCACTTAATCCGGTGTAGCAGAGGACAATTTACTACGATTGACTGAAAAGAATAATTTTACATTCTCATTTCTCTACGCACGTTCTTCATCATAATGAATACAATGTTGTAGTCACCGCGAGTAATAATCCTAAGGATATGTGGGCGCAGATTAAGCAACACGCAAACCCACATAACTTTAGGTTTATGTTCGCTTTTAAACGTCTGATGCTAGCTGGTGGATCCTCTTTCCATGATGTTGATGTGGTAAGCCACTGCAGCCATCATTGCGTGTTAATAAAAAATATGCACAAAAATGACAGAAGAAATTGTGAGAGATGGTTTCAAGTGATAGGTATACGAACGAAGGTGATATTCATTTTCAATTTTTTTAAAAAATACTCTACATCCTGAAACGAATAACACCTCACATGCGAATTGTGCGATAGTGTCTACTGTCTAACTGCGGACTAAGTTTGGTCACTACAAAAATATTTGCGACAAGAATTTCAAAAAACAATCTGTTCGCGTAATTTTAAGGGTAATTAAGTGGATAAGAAGTACATGTTACAAAAACATCTGACAAACCTTTCAAAAGTTGAAATAAAACTTCCTTCAACTTTCAACTCTTTAGAGGTTCTCCAAGTTCACATGTTAGGGAAACAAATTACTTTGAAGAGTGTAATAAGGTACCCTGCCTAATTGGCCAAATCAAAGAAAAGTTGAGCTGTCGAAGAAAAATCATTTAGGAAAATGAAAGTTTTGAAAAAACTCAAATCCTTCATTTCCAACAAAACAAACGAATATTATCTGGATTAATTTTTTTTTCAAAAATAATTCGACAATATGAGTTAAAAACATTTGTCAGAAGCACTTTTCGAAATTTTTTTTTTAATGAATAAGAAAAAAATCGTAACTTATTAATAACAGTAAAAAAGGCACTTTCACAAATTGAACAACACCAGATGACCTTTTTTCACCATTGTTGATACGACATTTTTTCTTTTTCATTTTTTATAAATGTTTATTTTTACTCATGTTCTTGAATTATTTTTGAAAACGTTTTCGAATTTATAGCTATTCATATTTTGCTTTGTAGGAAATGAGATATTGAATTTTTTTTTACAAAACTTTCATTTTCCAAAATGATTTTTCAATAAAACCTCGACTTTTTTGTCATTTGACAAATTGGGCAGGGTACCCTATTACACTCTTCAAAGCAAATTTTTTTCCCCCAACATGGAAACCTAGAGAGCTTCCAAAGGGTTAATAGGTACATAGGTGCCTACATGAATACTGGCCCACATAAAAATTTTCAGCTACTGGAGTTCACATTTGATGTTTTCATTTTCAGGCGGCATCGAAGCAGAATGGCAGAAAATGAAATAAAGATGAAAGTTCGCATAAATGATGTAAGTATTACTTCGTTGTAAGTATTGGAATGAATATATTTCAAGTTTCTTGATTGATTAGCACCTATAACCAATTTACTTATGAATGATGATTACTATACTCATTGTAATGGTGCACAATTATAATTTTGCTTTATTCATTGATTTCTCCTCTAGCTTGGTGATTAATTATTCAATAAGTGCGTAATAGTTGTCTGGCGACGTATTTCATAGTAATTTAAAAAAATAGCTTGTTATACACCGTAAATTCGTAAGTTTTCACTCCCAATGTAAATTAAATGAAAATTTAAGCAACTTATTCAAAGCTTTTTCCAGTACTTGAAGTAGTGTAGATCGCAATTTCTTTAGTGGTGACTGGTCTGAAAACTTTCAATGGCAATATTCATTTTATAAAAGCTCTGATTTTTCCCATTCAGCAGGTTTTGGATCTAATTTTAATAATGAGTTCAGACGAATCGAATCCGGACGATCCGGACCCCATTGAAGACTACAGCTACGAAGAATTTAATTACAACCTGTTTTCTAAAATCATTTATTTGATGGCAATGCAATACCACTATAATTATACTTTAATGCAGCAGTGGGTGCACAGAACCCAGAGATTTGTAACCAGAGAGCAACTGCAAGCACAGGCAGCAACCCCATTCCCAATCTCATCAAAGAAAGTGAAAACCCTCAGATAAGAAGAAAAAAAACAATAAGTAAGTAAATATTTTACCTTGATCACAAATAATTATTACTAAGTAGATACATACGAGTACTTTGTAAGTTTCTTTTTTTCATCCTAATATTTTTTTTAACAATCATACTGTACTTAGAGCAAAATTTGCAAAAATAGAAAAATTGAATTTGAATCGCAATTTTTGAATCGCGAGTGCATTGAGTCTGATTCAGAATCGGATTCACTTGAAAAGTGAATCGCTAATTTTGAATCGGATTCGATTTTTTGGGCGAATTGCGCCATTTGAATCCGATTCATTTTTTTTGTGAATCGCCCCATCTCTAGTGAAGATTAATGACGATTGTCTGAATTGTTTGTTCGAGAGGCCTTTCGTTTCTGAAGTGTTTTTTATAACGTACGATTTAATATATCTACCTAGTAGATACATTGAATTGGATTTGAAAGAACTTGACAGCCACGCTTCTGAATTGGAATCAGTCATTCAAATTTCTTCGAGAAAAATACGTTTTTGAACAAGTTTATGAACAAATTTCAACTCGACTGAAAAACAAAGAGAGTTGTCCCCTTTCCCAACTTAAAACACACAACAAATTCTCGACTAAAACCTGAATACCTGAACCCAAAATCGGCTCGATTACACATAGAATTACCTATTTCTGTTCTCGATCGAAAATTTCCCCGGCAAGTGAGCTATCTGCACCTTTTTTCCTGGCAAAGAACACCCCGAAGATAATGGAATTTGACCTTCGCGATAAACATCAATCAATACTAATGAGGGAAAAAAATATTTCAATTTAGATTTCGCGCCAACATGCAATAAAAACTTCCGAAACGTTACACTATCGATACCCATTAAACGCGTGTTTTTTTTCCTCATCAGCACACCTCCCTCAATAGCGCGAGGATTTGAAAAAAAAAACCTCCATAACCTATCCTGTATATACTATAACAGATTAGATTAATCTGCTCGAATTTATCAGCGTTAGTATATCACACAGGTAGGTATAAGTATACTACAACAGTATACACTGTACAACATAGTGTGAACCTTTTAATGAATTTTACCTTTTATATGAGAGTATCGAAACCGATAATGGTGGTATGGTAACGAGAATACCACCATTAGCGGCCGGCTACCGGTATCGGTTGAATAAAACGTGGCCCATTAAACTATTATATTAATATTATAGACGGCCGTCCGATATAGTATATACGATTGTATTTAAAAGGGTTAAACGTAGCTATACGTACGAGTATATAAACTAACTCTTGGCATAACATTGATATCCACTGTCAGAGCATCGGGTGAGAAAAATTCCAACTCGACTGCGGAGTGCAGAGATGACGAGGGAAAGAGTTAAGTACCCACCTACGTAAGTAATAAATACGATCTGTTCGCGTGTTTTCCAAATATGACCAGGAAAGGGGGTTGGGGTGAGGGTGCTCTTTGAAAACACACACCACTCAATCAAATTTCCGCGATACACGAACGACGCGGAAAATCTCTACTGTGTATTTCTGCTTGATTTATTCAAACATACACCGAGGCATCGAGTAAGCAAGAGAAGGAAGAGAGCAACTTCTCCTCGCTATACTAACTGCATTCTGAACATATTTCACAAAAAGAAAATCCCATCGAGAAGGACCCGAGAAGAGGAAGGGTAAAGTTGGCGAAAAATCTCTATTCTGTACGTTTCTTTGTGTTACGTCGATTTTCAACAGTGTTGAAACTCGACGTCTCAGCCGCGCCGAGGCAGCGTGTTTTGCCAGAATTTCCGAAACAATTATCCTAAAATGGCTGGGGATGCGGTATGTACCGTTCAAAGGCAGCTCTTTTTCGGATGAATTTCCCAACCACCCTCGTCCCTCATCTCGTCTGGCAAAAGAGGAAAAAAAACGCCATCTTCAAAGACGCCGCTACGCATTTTACGACTAGGTTCAACGAACTTATTAAAATACTTTGGAATACGGAAGTATAAGTGGAAGCGGTTGGTGAGGTACCTACACGAGCATGCAAAAATTATACCAATTGATCGTGTAAGAGAGTATAAATAATAATAGTTTTAAGCGAGTCGGTTCGCGGTGCGCGCCAAACACCTCGTAAAATACGCAATTAATATATAGCGAAACTTAACGACATTATAGTGGAAACTTTCAACATCGATAACCTTTGCGCGATATGAGGCGAAAATGACATCAGACAGGAGGGTTGTACACTGTACAGCGTACGTATAGTCACTTCATCCATCGAAAAATACGTGTACATCGAACTCGCAAACGTGATGCTAGAGCTGCCAGCGATATAGAGAGATGCAAATCGCACGTACTCGTAACTATGCAAGTGTTTTTTTTTATTCATGAAACCGGATTTCGGTAAAACACCGCGAGTCCAGACTGCACGTGAGCATCTCCATATCCATAGGTAACTATTCGAGTATAGATGATGCACTTGGAGTATTTTTAGCTTCGCGATAATAAACAAGTTTGTATGGTACATTCAGCCATCAAAGTTCTCCACTGCACAGTACCTAATAATTAATAATATTCAAATCATCTAACATAAGCTATATGTGAAACACACGAGTAGGTACGCTTATCTGTCGTGAAATTCAATTAACTATCGTCGCTGATTCCGAACCTAAGTACATCTGGAGAGGAATTGGGCATCTCAAGTACGTGAACAACGCAACTGAACATATAGCTCGAGTAGATGTTGATGTATACCTACCAATGGTATCTAACATAAATAGTAAGCACTCGTCTATGTTTTAATCCGCTCAAAATACTCGTACCTACACAGTCGAAATTAACCACGGAATAGAATTGTTTTTGTCGAGCATTTGACAAGCATCAGCGACGAAAAGACGTTTATACTCGTGCTGATGGGGGTGAAAATAGGACAGATTATACGTGTATAGGTACTTCCGCCCATACCTAGTTGAAGAATTATATTTTGTTTTAATTTTACCAACTAAATGTGTCAGAGGACTTAATTTAATTGTACTAGTATTTAACGATATAACAAGATGTCGCATTGTGGAGTGTCTTCGTTTACAAAATAAGTACATTATCAACGTCAATTATAATCACCCGCTTACGCATCGCGGAGATTTTCATTTCATACAACGCGGTTCATTGTACGTACTTTGTAGTTTGTAATAGCCCAGTCAAATAGCAGGAAAAAATGGGTGAACCCAGACATAATTGGGATCAAAGGTTTTTTTTTTTTGCGAATATTGTCTAGGATGGTGTAGTGAACAACATACTAAAAGCCCCTGCCCCTACCCTCAGAACTAATCCCCCCACAGTGGATCAAAGCCCCCCAAAATCCGGTTTTTGTCAAAAAATTACTTTTGAGTAAAATGAACACTGATTATTTTATCTCTCCTCAAATACCTATCAAATGAGCTATCAACCAACTCCGTAGACCCAAGGGGAGCGCTACGACCCCTCAAAGTGATGTGATTTCAATAAGTTTACATTTTCATGACTTTGGGACTTGAAACCTGTTCTAATCGTCATCGATCAAAAAAAGTCAAACTTGAGGAATGAGATTATTTTGAAACCCTTAAGTCGACCCCTAGGGTGGGGGAGGGTCAAATTCGAAAATTACGGTAAGGTCATTTTTTTGGAGGGCCATAATATGATCCCAAATGGATGAAAATGGTCCAAATTCATATCATTGGTCAGTACTCCCATTGTGATTAACATATCTACATTTCAGCTTCCTAAGTCATCCCCGCTTCTTTTAAGGAGGAAAAAACCGAACATGGGGTAAAATGAGGGGTTTTCCACCTCAATTCCGCCTTAAATGGGGTGGGAATGACCTAAGAAGCTAAAATTTGGATATGTTGATCACAATGGGAGTACTGACCAATGATATGATTTTGGACCATTTTCATCCATTTGGGACCATATTATGGCCCTCCAAAAAAATGACCTTACCGTAATTTTCGAATTTGACCCTCCCCCACCCTAGGGGTCAACTTTAGGTCCCAAAATAATCTCATTCCCCAAGTTTGACTTTTTTTGATCGATTAGAACAGGTTCAAGTCCCAAAGTCATGAAATGTAAACTTATTGAAATCACATCACTTTGAGGGGTCATAGCGCCCCCCTTGGGGCTAGGGAGTTGGTTGATAGCTCATTTGATAGGTATTTGAGGAGAGATTAAATAATCAGTGTTCATTTTACTCAAAAGTATTTTTTGACAAAAAACGAATTTTGGAGGGCTTTGATCCACTGTGAGGGATTAGCTCTAGGGGTAGGGGCGGGGGCTTTTAGTATGTTGTTCACTACACCATCCTAGACAATATTCGCAAAAAAAAACCTTTGATCCCAATTATGTCCGGGTCAAATCGTAATTGACTGGGTTATAACGCAACGTCGAGTTGGTGGTTTTTGCAATTATTTTTCATCATTGGCGGAAAATTCGAACCCCCGACCCCTAATTGTTGATTAGAAAAAAGTTTACTGTACATATCGCGATGTTACAATGATACAGAGTGTCTGGTGGAACCGCTAAAAGTAAGGAATAATAATCCATCTATAAATTGTAACCAGTTCGCTTTCACTTCATTCAATTTTTTCAGACCAAACAACAATTATCCGCAAAGGACAATTACGTGGATGTGCTATTGAGCTTGAGTTTGGATGCTAGCTGTGCTTCTTTAACATAGCTATTTTCGAGTAGGGTGAAGTTAAGTGCGAAAAAACTTGTCGGCCTGTGATCCTGCCATAAGAGTATTCGAGTAGGATTTATCAATTGTAAACAACAAAGATGGACGCACCGAAGGTAGCTAGAAGGGTTCTTGAATAAAATATTTAATATGTGTTGTGTTTTTATATGTATTTAAGAAACGCGAGCATTGACGAAATTATTTCATGGGTATCCGAAGGATCTTACGGTGCACATTAGAGTGAATGTCAAAACTTCAAATTTGAATATTTATGCGTTTTTATAGTTCGCCGGACATTAAACCGCTAATTATAGGGATGTAGCAGATACGTTTGATATTCCATTAAGCTGTCTCTTCAACATGTTTGTCGAGGTACTCTATTCATTCTTACTGCGTTGGCAGTAAACTGGCTGCATCATCCCCCACCAACTAACCGGGCCTCTGCCACCTCTTAAAAATAATGAGTGGGGAGTCAACAAATTTTTTCTTACCAGGCCGAGAGATAGATTTACGATTTAGCCTTTGTGTGTTTGTTGATTGTTCCCCATACGAATTACGAATCGAATTTACGTGTGTACGAAAAAATTCAGTTATTAATTATTATTCACGAAAAAATTCAGTTATTATTCTTCGAAATGTCAGGCAGAGGCACTGAACTCTATACTCTTACACTGGAACGCTTACGATACCACGTGACCCGATCGAGCGCGTTAGAAAGAGATAGATATATGTTAAGACGTTCTTGTCCTTGTCTAGCGCGTTGGTAAGTATTGCGTATTCATTTCATCCGTACAGTAGCGTGATTTTTTTTTTGTTTTTTGTTTTAATTTTTGCAATTTTTTGTAGAATTTTTTTATTTTATACGAGTATTGATGTTCAAGATCACTTTTAAGACATCGGCGATCGTAGGAATTGAGAAAATTGCTTTTAAAAAATGAATTATTTACAAAAGTGTACCAGATACTTCAAGTTGAAATATTATAATTTGTAGCAGTACTTATTCAATAAAATTTAAAAACTCATGATCTGGAAATTGAAATACTTAATTCAAATTAGAAAAATATTTAAGTGAATATTGAATAATTTAAATTTTCCAGCAATATTCTATATATATTTATGTACTACATTATAATAAATAAACGAAATTACCTATTATGCAGCTGTGTTGTCAGTTGTGTAGGCTAGATACATGAAAAAGTGACTAAAAAAGGAAAACAGGTACATGATTGAAAATTTTTGAAGAATTTATCACTCAATGAAGCCTCAAACTCAAACTCATTCAAGAGCTGCACAAGACAAAGAATGCACAAATACATTTTTAAAATTGAATGAAATCGAAAATTTTAAATCCAGAACTCCAGAAGTTGTTCATTTTCCAATTCATTTATCAAATAGGTTGAGGTTGAACCTAATTTAGTAATTTAAATCAAGTTTTGAGGGGAAAAAATGAACTCAGATTTTTCAACTCCTTCATTTATCTATCTGTGATAAGATAACGGATAATACGGATATATTTTATTTTTATTCTTCAAAAATTTTCAATCGTGTACCTGTTTTCCTTTTTTAGTCACTTGTCCAAGTACCTTCCCTACACAGCTGCATAAGCACTTTGAAATTTTTTTTACCATTACATAAATGTCTATAAATGTCTCCGTTGTAATATATGAAATCAATTTTTACCGTGAAAAAAAAACGTGAAAAGTTAGAGTCATTATAAAAAAGTCTTAAAGTTCTGTTACGAAACATAATTTCAACTTGAAATACCTTGTTCACTTTTGTAAATAATTCATTTTTTAAAAGCAATTTTCTGAATTCCTAGGATCGCCGATGTCTCAATTTCATCTTGAAATATTAATAATTGTATAAAATAAAAAAAATCAGCAAAAAGTTGCAAAAATTTAAAAAAAAAAACAAAAAAAATCACGCTACTGTATGAATGAAATGAATACGCAACGCGCTAGACAAGGATAACAACTTCTATTCATATAGCTATCTCTTTCTAACTTGCTCGACCGGGTAGTTTAACATTGGACCATATGCAGCGTAAGCGTTCCAGTGTAAGAGTATAGAGTTCAGTGGGCAGAGGAAGATTTCAACGATATGGCGCTCGAGCTGCACCAGCACAAAGCAGCCACCAGGTAAATTTCTCATTCAATAAATTTTTCAAAATGACCAATAAGTCCGTAGCACATGGCGTGGATCAACTTATTAATATACCTTCTATTTTGAATTTTCAGGGGTCTGCACGTTACGCCGCTGTTTGTGAACGCCTGTGCGACATCCCGCAACCAAATGAACCAGGTATGACCGAGCTTTGAAAAAAAAAATTGAGAAAAACGTATTTTCAACTTTGGGAATGTGTATACATAGTACTTTTCTTCGACAGAAGCCGAAAAGACCAATAGCTGCCTTCGAATGTGGGTGGCGGCGGTAAAAACTAAGTTAGACGATACAGTCGAAAAATATAATTCGCTGAAAAGGCGTTATGAAGCGTTGAAAAATAACGTGGTACCAACAAATAAAAAAATCAGGCTACCTAGTCGCAACCTTCTCAAAAGCCAAAGGCTCTAGCTTTATAAAACTGTGTTGGCGCAACCGCCAGATCGACGGAACGGGTGTTCTCGCCGTGGTAGGCACGTATATCCGTCCGAAGTCAGCCGATTATTACATACCGAAAGCCACCGTCGGGAAATTCGTAGACAAGTGCCCGTTGCTCTATGACAAACAAAATTTACATACTCGTAGAAGCAGGCTGAGAGGATTTACAGAATGACATGTTCCCCACCGATGTGGCGAAGGAAGTAAAGCAATTTATCGATCAACGATCAGGCAAGCGCCAAATTCGTGTTTTTCTCTAAAACCGATGGGAAAGAATCTCAAATTTCACTGACCTCATTTTGGAGCCAAATTCGTGTTTTTCTCTAAAACCGATGGGAAAGAATCTCAAATTTCACTGACCTCATTTTGGAGCAGTTTCTTAATTTGGTAGAACTATGTTACGAAGGCAGCTATTTCACCTTCAAGAACAAAATCTATATCCAAACCAATGGTCTTCCTATGGGTAGCCCTCTGTCTCCAATATTGGCTGAATTTGTGCTTGATGACATATTTATCACTCTAGAAGACCTCTTCAAATCTGACATCAAATATTGGACGAAATACGTTGATGACAGCTTTATGATCGTTAGTGAAAACAAAATCAATTCTATCTTGGACTTCCTCAATTCCAGAAATCATCGTATCAAATTCACTATCGAAATTGAGCAAGAAAATTCGATCAATTTTCTAGATTTTACTGTATACAAAAATGAAGATTTTACTTTATTTTACGAAATATTTTAGAAAACCCACTAAGTCGTACCGTATGTTAATTTCTTATCATTCCAACCCCTACATTATAAGATGAATACAGCTAAAAATCTGAGAATTTCAAAAAATTGAGCCCTAATATCAGTGTAAAATTTGGGTGAAGTAAGAGTGACCATACGAGTTGATTACAGGTGATCGATGATTCGAGGTATACGGATCGGATCAGATGTACGGCTATTGATGAAGAGTAATTTTCTGTAAATCCGGATACCAAAGTTATTTCCCCAGCGAGAGAAAACTACGCATATGCGAAATAAGATTGCCATCTTTCTGCCTTCACCTTGAAGGTAGGCAACTCTTATATCACTATATACGTATTATTACAACCATTGTGCCGAAAAAAAAAGGCAGATACATAGTAGCTGTGAAATACAAATTCATGTAGGTAATTAGGTATGTAGTAATTTCTCATATGTATACAGGGTGTCCACGGAGTGGTGGTACAAACTTGAGATTTGGATATAAACGAGAACGTGTAAAAAAAAAAACATAAGATAAACAAGTTGCCTATCTTGAAAATTGAAATGGCAAAATACGTTTCCAAAATCTGAAAGCCAAAATCCAATTTTGACCAGCACGAAGTCATACAGATTGCTGCAAAAAACGTTCGCGCTGCCTTCATTGAGCTTCCTCCATAATCTGCAATTCACTGCGGGAATAAATTCCAAAAAATAAATAAAGAACTTTTCAAAAAAACAATTGTGCAAATGCCACAAAAACATCGATTATGCACACTAATTTTTGACGAAATCAGCATTAAACCGAATTTGGCATACCATCGAAAAGGTGACAAAATTACAGGATTGGTTGACTTAGGAGGTGAGTGCAGATTGCTGCAAAAAACGTTCGCGCTGCCTTCGAAAAATACTTTAATGAGCCTACGCCATGATCTGTCATTCACTATGAGAATAAATTCTAAAATAACAGATCTTCTCAACAAAAAAAGTTGCGCAAATGCCACAAAAACATCGATTATGCACACTAATTTTTGACGAAATTAGCATTAAACCGAATTTGGCAGACGGTTGAAAATGTGATGATGAAATTACAGGATTGATTGACCTAGGAGGCAAGTGCAGAAATTACCTATACCTAATGACTTTTTGGCTAACTTGCAAATTGAAAGGGGCTACAAAAATGAGTTTCAATTTCAAAAAATTGCAATGAAAAAACTGAAAGCGGAAATGAATACTGCTTCATAAACTAAACAAATTTTGTTATGATCATTTTTTTTCTTAGATAAGTAGTCTGAAATTTAAAAAGGTTTTGAAACAACAATTTTCGATTTGCTAAACTAAACATTTTATTAAATTAAAAAAATTTCGAGCTTCAGAAATTTCTTAAATTTTAGAGTAAGTAAGAAAAAAAATGATCGTGACATTTGTTCATTTTTAACGTAGTGTTCATTTCCGCATTCATTTTTTTCATCGCGATTTTTTGAAATTAAAAATCATTCACAGCCCCTTCAGTTGATTTAAAATTGGATTTTGGATCTTAGATTTTGAAAACGTATTTTGCCCCTTCAATTTTGAAGATAGGTCGCACCTTGACATAAACTTTTTTCTTAGTCGTGCCCGGTTACATCCAAATCTGACATTTGTACCACCATTCCCCAGACACCCTGTATATACTCAGAAGGTAATTAGTTCAAAAATTGAAATGTGTTTTTAAAAATGATTCGTATCGCTATTTGGATTTATGAGTTGCAAAATATTGCAGACTAATTTTCAATTTTTAGTTTTGTTCAAATGATTGCAATGAGTATTTTAATACAAGAAAAAAATTGCAAAAAAGTAGGGACATTTTGCTTAAAAAAAATGAAAAATTACTTTTTGACAATTATCGGCAAAACAATGATTCTTCCAAACTTTTGTTAGGAAAATGCATTATTTCGCAACATTTTGGTAGTACAGCAGAATTTTTAGGCAATTTTAACATGAAAATGAAATTTTTTTCAATTTCTGATGAGAATTGAACATCATTTTAACAATTTTGACATAAAAGTGAGTCTTTTAAGCATTTTGGGAAAAAATTGGACGTTCTGTGTTTTTTTTGTAAGAAATTGACAATTATTATTTTTAATGAATTTTGGCAAAAAATTAGTAGCCTAAATAACGAAAATGAAACTTTTCAGCAGATTTTTATCAAAACAAAGAAACTTTTTTGGTAATTTTTGATATTTTTTTTGGTAAAAAAACAAGTGCTGAATTTCTTTAAAAATGAAAAATTCAAACTCAAGGAGCCAGAGAGCCAGAAAAAAAAATTCTGAGAAAAAATTGAAAATAGGTGTTACAAAAATGAATGAAAATGTTTTCATTATTTGGTCAAAATCTAGTCGCATATTTTGTTTGTGGTAGTTAAAATTACTTGGCCATCAACGGCCCCCAAAAATTTGTATTTTATCAGTAATATTCGGCTATTTGAAACTTTTTGTTTATATTTTTATAATCGTGAGCTCTTATGTTATGTCGCGAATAATACTGATTTATACGTATGACGAGAATGTTGTTTTGGAGCTTTAAGCTCTTGTTATTGTTGTTAAAGTCGTTCGTTGACCTTCGAGTCAACTTCAATATTTTTCAAGAATAAATTTATATTTTAATTCTTGATGTTTTGTATTTGTCAAGTTAGATTTCTTTGATTTGTTTGAGTATTTCCCTACAATAGGTGCCAAAATACCAATTTTAAAAATTTAATTAATTGGTATTTTATAAATTGGTGTTCCATTTGTAAACTTATTGATATTGGTTTTTCATTTTTTTAATTTTTTTAAAAAATTAGATGGTTTTGCAGGTAGGTAGGTATTGGTTTTTTTGTATCAGTATTGTTCCGCAGTCCTAATTTATTTATTATCAATTTGTGATTTTTCATATTTATAGCCAAAGTATAGGCTCTAATTTATTTTCTTTTGTACTCAGTCTACATAACGTTGTTTTTTTTTGTTTGGTTTTTATTTATTTTCATTCTTAAATGTTTAGTCATTTTATGTGATCTTAATGTAGGCATGTAAGACTGTCCAGATGTATACATATACTATACATAATATTTTATTTATTATTAATTTGCGATTATGTACGTAAAACTGTCCAGATGTATACAATTTATAATTTTTGTTTTTAATAAATGCAATTTTTTAATAAAATGTGTAATTAATGTGAACGTAGTATTAAAGAGTGAAAGATACGAGTGAAAAATACTGAATAACCTAGTAAAGCGGCCCTCTGTATGGCTTTTAGTACTTTTTACCTAAAAACATAGTAAAATTTGCTACGGAGTTTAGTAAGTACAATTCACTATAACACATAGGTAGTACTTATTACGACGAAATGTAGTAAAAAAAAGAGATACTAAGTCAAATAGTACAATTTACTAAATTTTGTTGTAATAGTAGGTACTATGCGTTATAGTTATCATACCTTACTAAACTCCGTAGCAAATTTTACTATGTTTTTAGGTAAAAAGTACTAAAAGCCATACAGAGGGCCGCTTTACTAGGTTTTTCAGTACTTTTTACTACGGAAATTTCTCTCAGGGTACTCAATCACAAAGAAACTAAGCAAGATTATTCACACAAATATCTGATCATTTGAAGAAAATAGAAAATTTAAATTTAAAAGGTGAAGAGAATCGAAGCTTTATCGGGTACGTTGTAATAATTAGTGATTCTATAATGAGGATTATTTTACAGATACCAAATCTCTTTAATGTTATCATATGAAGAATTCATCCACATCTGTATAGGATATTGCTCATGGAAACGGATTTTTTTTTTAAAACCAGATTTTCTAAAAGCTTTACACTCGACCCCCCTTCCCCACTCCACACAAACAATAAGACATTATGAAAATCATTTTTTTCACAAGAAAATTTTAAAAGAAAATTAAATTGGAAGAAAATTTGCATACAAAGTACTTTTCAATTTCATCAAAAGCAATTTTCTTTTCAATGATTTTTGAAAGTTTTTCAGGGTGTCTATTGAGGAGGATAGCGTCGTATGCATTGTTTTATCTACTAAAGAATCAAAAGCACAAAATAAGATTTGAACCAAATTTCAGCCATTAATCTCAATATGACCAAATTTTGAGTTTTCAATTTAAAAAAAAAAAACAGGCATTTTTTGATTTCCTCATAATCATTTTATATTATGGACTACGGGGGGAGGGTGGTAGAGGAAATGGGGGCAGCAATTGTCGCTTTATACTCTACCTTTCCAGATTAATGTCCGTGGAAAGATGAAAAATCTTACAACTTATTCATTCCTAAAGAAATCAATCCATGATCTCTTAAAAAGTTGGAGAAATGGAGAATATGAACAAGATAACAAACTATTGGTCGCACATGACAGCATCACATACGCCATGTTCTACTGTCAGTTGTCACTTCATTCGCCAGCTTGAAATTGTGTCTGTATACCTACTCGCAGAAGAATTTAATCACGGTAGGTACAGTACATGCGATACCTACATACGTGTAATTTGCAGATATTCATTATGTAATTAAATAATTAGCTACTGAATGACTAAATTAAAGAATACCCAACTTTTTATTCGTGTTGCAAATCAATAATTGATCTTTTAACCAGGGTGATAAATTGGCCAACACGTTAACAAAGTGTGAAATATTCCATCATTTTTCAGATACCATGCATGAGTAAGTAAGTATTTAAATTTCCGTATAAAAAATTGATAGGTTACGTACCTTACCTTCGCCATTTGAAAACTCGTTTCATTAACAATCTGTCAAGTTTCAAGAAGCTGTGTGCTGGTAGTGTGCCCTTTTAAGCTGGAACGACCTGTAGTATATAGTAACACTGTGTTATCAAAGTGAATATAATTTGGTAAATGAATAAAATGGTTCATTTGTATAGATTCTTGTATTATGATGATTAATGAACCATATAGAGTATAGGTACATATCTGTAGCCCAGATCCAGGGAGTGCGTGAAATTATAAAACTTGCAGGTTAAAATATTGCATAATAATTATGTAGAATGCTCAAGCTTTGAAATATTTACTCATCTACCTATGAATATTTTTACAATAGCTGCCTATACCTATCTTATGCATGGTTTGAAAATGAAAACAAATGTATAGGTATGCACCATAAGGTAAGTAGTACCTAATTCCAGACGTATTAGGTACTTAGGTATCATATTAGATTTGTGTACATAAACCTAACACTTTAGCGTGTTATTTTTTTACTAATTCTAAATCTCGTCTCGAGTAAGATTATAATATGACCTTGAACTTGAGTATATTATACAATTACTATAATATGTATGGATTTATCAGTGCGATACTCGAGTAGGTAAGTATACATGGAAATTTTTTCATCAAAAGAAGTTTCTCGGAATGACAAAAATGTATTTAGAAAATACATTACCGAGTGCCAATGCTACCTTATACCTACCACAGGTATCTGTTTTTAACCATTTATTGAGTGGACGATAATGGCATGCATAGAGGTACTTGAAGTACATACTGCGGGTACCTAAAACCTATGCATGTATTATCGAAATTATACGAAAATTCTCGAGAACTAACCTGACGCAACACACATTCCACCGAATGCTCCACGAGCCAATGGGCATCCCTCCCTACATAATGGTCAACTGATGGGTTCTTTTGCTAAAGCATTCGTTCGAGTGCAGCAACTTGGATTATTACTCGTATTAGTGCTTAAGTAGACGCGGGTAATTGTAAATAATGATAATTGCAGCAGTAGGTACGTTGAATTTCTCGAAAGGTACCACTCGATACGTATAATTAGTAATAAACTGGCCCTAATATACAACATGACTAATATAATTTCGAAATGAATGGCCGATTCAATGATCGAAGGTGAAAGTGATAGATTCATGTCGTTGTAGGTCCTACGTATGTGTGATGTGTTTACATTTGAAAAGAAAAAGAAAGAGAAAAAAGATCAATAGGTAGATGCAGCTATAGGTAATTATTATTTAAAGAAGAAAAGATAATTAATTCGATGTAATCGCACTACTGGATGTATAGTCGGGATTATGTATGTCTACTGCTCCAGCCTACAAGTGTTCATAGCGAACGTCTTTTTAGTAGTGCTGGCCATACAATTACACCATTGAGAAATCGGTTGACGACAGTACATGCAGAAATGATTTTATTTTTTAAAAAAATGCATTTCTACCCTGGTAGGTAATTATGAGTCCTTTTTTTAAATATTAAAATTAGTTTAATCAGATTACCAGAAACAATTTTTCTTGGTAGGCATAGGTAAAAGAGAGTACGATTGAGAAGACGTACTCGTAAAGACGAGTCATAGAATATCAAGACTGAAGATGGTTCCTTGAGGTTTCCTCTAGTCTCAAGCGTACGTATAATGACATAATTCGCATCTTACCATACTCTTCTGCGAGCTGTGAAAGAATTTTCAGCGCAGTCAAACACAACAAAACGGATAAATGCAATCAAATGCGTTGGCTGATATTCTTACTGAATTTTCACATTTTTAAGAAGAGGATTCACTTTTTGTGAAACAGTTGTACAGGAATTGATTGGCGATTGAATAAATAGATTGATTTCTAGGTGAATCATTCGCGAACGAATTAAATATGTAATTCTAAGTAATCGAAGTGCCATAATCAAAAACCGAGGATCTGCATCGAATTTACTTTTTTCCTACAAGTTTGATAAGAGAATCCTTTGCTTTTTTTTATGATCAACCAATACATTGTGGCGAACGAAGACTGAACCGATTTCAATGAAATTTGAAATCTCAAAAATCCACCATGCACCGTTCCTAATACAATCGACGACAATTTTCAGCTCTTCACGCCAAAACGTAACAACCTTTGCGTTTAATCGTGAACAAAATGAGGTAAGTAGGTATAATGTGGAAATTTTCATGGGGCGACTTTGCACACAATTCATTAAAAATTCAATTATGCGCCCCCACCGGCCCCTACTCATGACGTGGCTCTATAATGTGGTCACTCAAAACAACCGCGGATTTGGACTTTGAGTCAAGTTTTTCGGATTAAGTACATCAGAGGAATGGGAAAAATTAAATCATTGTACTGCTTACACCAGAAAAGAACTTCCGGCTTCAAAGATTGTTTCAAACTTCGAATTATCTGTTTGTAAGCGAAGCGAATCGAATCATTCACAAACAATTGATGATTGAATGAATTGATTGATTTCTAGGCGAGTCATTCGCGAACGAATTGAATAATTTCAAGTGAATCATTCGCGAACAAATTGAATTGTTTTTGGTGAATCGTTCGCCTACAAATTTATTCATTTTTAGTGAATCGTTCGCGAACGAATTGATTCATAAACTAATGAAATAATCAGTTCGTTCGCGAATGATTCGCTAAAAATAAATAAATTGAAATTCGTAGGCGAATAGTTCTTTTAAAAAATTGAACAAGTCGTTCACGAATGATTCCCTTGCATGAATTGATACTCTCATGAACAATTCACTGAAAAATGAATCAATTCAACTTGTTAATGAACAATTCGTTTAAAATTTTTATAATCTAGTTATCCATCCGACTCCGTAGCTAACAAAAACATACCCACATCGACTTCAACGAGTACCGTCAGGATCACGATCAATGGAACGAAAATCATCATGTACATCGACCAATTGACCGGAAAAATGAAGAACTGCATACAGAGTGGCAAGATTCATTTAATCCAGTGGCACTGCTTCTAGGCAACGGTCGATACCATGTTGAGATGCGATGCGATGCTTGTGAAACAAGGACAACGCTGTGAAAAATTTATTTGCAAAGTTTTTTCATTATCAATACCCAGAGAAAGACTGAACCGATTTTGATGAAACTTGAAATCTCACAAATCGACGACAATCTTCAAGTTCCAAAACGTAACGACTTTTGCATTTAATCGCAGACAAAATGAGGTATGTAGGTATGTAGAAATTTTCATGGGGCGACTTTGCACAAAATTCATTAAAAAATTGAATTTTTCAAGAAGAGCTGAGCCAAGTCACAGTCAGTGTTGAAAAATCCACAACATCAATAGCCTGATATTTCAAGGAAGCAATTTTCTTCGTTTTTCAATATTTTTTTAAAATTTTGGGGGCCGGCAGTACTTTGAAAAATGAGACTTTTCGCTCAACATGAAAATTGAAGGGGCTACCAACGATTTTAAATTCTGAAAAATGGCGATAAAAAAATAAATGTGGGAATGAATACTAAGTCAAAAAATAAACAAATTTTGTTACGATCGTTTTTTTCCTACTCTACAATAATTTAAAAAGTTTCTGAACCTCAAAAATTGTAAATTTAATCAAAATTTTTATAAAATCGAAAATTCTCGAGTTTCAAAAACTTTTTAAATTTTAGAATAGGAAAAAAAATGATCATAACACAATTTGTTTATTTTTTGACGTAACCAGTATTCCTTTCCGCATTCATTTTTTTCATAGCCATTTTTCAGAATATTAAAAATCATTTGTAGCCCCTTCAATTTGCAAATTGGGCAAAAAGTTATGCCCCCCGCCGGCCCCTACTCTTGACGTGACTCTATAACGTGGTCACTCAAAACAGAAAAGGAAACTGAAATTGATTTAACCCCTCGCACTGATTTGGACTTCGAGTCAAAGTTTATTCGACCAAGTACATGAAAATATCACCAGAGGAATTAGAAAAATTATATCATCGTACTGCTTATACCAGAAAAGAACGTCCTGCTTCAAAGATAGTTTCAAACTTCGAAACCATACCAGTGGGCAGACAGCATACGTCATAAGATTTTTGACGTTTCTCAATTGTTATGCCAATTATCAACGATGTAAAATTTATGATGGAGAGCAAATATTCTTGAAAATAAACGCCAACCGTTTCAAAATCGATTCTATGATTTTTGAAGTCTGTTTATAGTAACGTTTAGATAGGTAGTTTTTATTTTCATTTTCTATTTTTTTTTTGTATTTTCTTCAGAAAACTTGGATCTGAAAAATTACGGAATGATAAACACAACAACAAAACACCTCTTTTTGTATACCTACACTGGACAAGTGGGCACTGCACTCGCATAAAATATAAGCATCGAAAGTGGACTTTTAAATTAACAAATCACCCAATTGACATGACAGTCATATCGTCGCCTTAGTTGCAAAAACTTGTATCTCCAACTCTTGAGATCACACCTTGTGTAAACCGTTCTTTTTGCACTGTAGCACTCCCTATTGGACTTTAATGCTCAAATAAAAGATAGATAACAGAGGGGGACCACCCTCTCTTACCTAGCTTTTAGTTGAGCGTTCAAGTCCAATAGGGAGCGCTACAGTGCAAAAAGAACGGTTTACACAAAGTGTGATCTCAGAGTTGGAGATACGAGTTTTTGCAACTAAGGCGACGATATCCAGTTATATAAACTACAGCAACAAAGTGCAAAAGAATTTTTTTCCGATTTAATAATATACGGTTATATATATGTGAAGCGTTGGGTTTCAAAACCAGCTAAATGAAAAAAGTAAAATTTTACAGGAAATGAAAAAAACGTTTAGAATTTTTAGTTTTAGAGCTACAGGGAAGTTTTTTTCGTCATCGGACAAGTTGGTAAGCATGCTTTCAGTTGGCTAAAAACCAAGACTGTAGAATCAGTTTTGATTGGTCAAAAAGCAGATTTAAAAATGCATTTAGTAGGTTTTGGAGCGTAATTACGCACATGGAAAATTTTAAAGTGAAAAAAACGAGTTTTTATTGGGATAGTTTATCTTAAAGGTTCGTGAATTTGCTTTTTTTGAGTTTTTAAAAATTATTTGTGGCATTATCTTTGATTTATTTCAATCGAAATATTATAATTTATTTTTTCTGCGTGTATTTTTCTCTAAGAAATAAAAGTATAATTTTGGTAAAAAGTGCAGATAGTAGGTTTTGATGAAAAAAACAAACATACATTTAGTAGGTTTTGAAGCAAAAATTTCATTTAGTAGGTTTTGAAGCAAAACACCGTTTTCAATCGCATTTTAGGTGGCATTTAGTAGGTTTTGGAGCAAAACTGACTTCGCCATTCGATTCGGGAGGTCCGAAAATACCCGAATCCATAATAATCTCATTTTCGAAAAATGGTGCATTTAGCAGGTATTGAAACCCAACGCTTCATGTATGTATTTTTAATGTTTTATGTACATTTATGTTGTATGTAATGATGTCTGTGAAAAGACGAGTCAAGAGACTAGAGATGGTTCCTTGAGGTTTCCTCCACCTAGTCTTGAGCGTATATGACAAAATTCGCATCTTACCACAGTGCTAGTGCTATCGATTTTTAGCAAGGCTATTTCAAGAGATGATTGGGCTCATACCTTACCCTCTCACTCTTTTCGAAGATAGCACAGCAGCAATATCTATATATACAAACTCAACTAGTAAAGGCAGGGTAAAATATATTGAACTAAAATACATAAAAGTAAGCGAATATTTTCAAAACAATATTCTCAAGGTGACGAAAGTAAATTCCAAGGAACATGAACAATTTGCGGACTGCTCAACTAAGCCACTTCCTCCACCTAGTCTTAAGCGTATATTATGACAAAACTCGCATCTTACCACAGTGCTAGTGCTATCGATGACATGAGCGCAATTAATGCCGAAATAGAAGATTATTTTTTCGAAACGGAGCTTCAATCAGCAGATATTAACCTAATCAATTTCTGGAACTCTTGAGAATTGTGAAACAAAAATTTCCTCTCTTAAGAGCAGTCTCCGCTGTAATTTTTGGGGCATCTCCAACGGAGGTCAATGTGGAAAGATTATTTTCAAATCTGCATTTTATTTTTGATCCTCTCAGAGGATCTTTAAAAAGTAGTACCATATACAACATAATGTTAGTGAGAAGTAACGTCTCCCTTCTCGATCTTATGAAATTTTTTTTACTCATTGTCGTTTATATTATAGAAATTTAGAAATAATTAGTATTGTTGTATATGCATTTTCACTCGTATGTCGAATATATTCAACTTTTTAGTTTTCGAGCATAGATGTTTTGATTTAGTAAAATGAAATCTATTTCAATGGTAGGTAGTTACTTTCTTTTTTCTAAGAAAAATACAAAATTGAAGAAATCATGCAACCAGTTTGGAATGTATATGTAGTTATTAGGATGGTCCTTAATACACGACAAAAAAATCTCCTCTGAAGATAAAATAATTCCCCATTTGTCATTTGTTCCATTTTTGAAAAACTCGGGCTGCGGAGGGCCTCTCAATTTTCAAAAATTTTTAAATTTCAAAAATTTCAAGTTTCAACGCTTTTGAAAAGTTTCTTCTGAGTAAAATGAACTCTCATGAGGATATTAACCCCCTCCCTAAAAAACCCAAGTCGGTCGCCCAGAATAGAGATATTCTGGGGGTGAGCTTGGTTTTCAATGGAGGGGGCTAAAATCATCATGAGAGTTTATTCAACTCAAAAGAGACTTTTTACAGATAATAGAACTTGAAATTTTACAGTGAATTAGTTTTAAAAAATTTTTGAACATTGAGGGGCTCACCGCAGCCAGAGTTTTTCGAAAATGGAAAAAATAGGGAATTATTTTCTCACTAGAGGTCACCACTGGGGGGGGGGGGTGGGAGAGGGGAAAATACCAACTTCGAAAATAAGGATCACCCCGATGCATATTTAAACAATATCTTTTGTACGTCTCATTTCAACCACAGTAAATCTATGTTTCATGTGCATATTTTCAAGTTTTTCACGTATAAAAATCCGTTCTCTAAATCATTCACCGTGACCAACCGAAACATTTGGGAGAAAACTTTTTTGAGGGGTACTCGATATTGGTAATTTTTCAGGAGGGAGGAAAAACAAATATTTGGAAAAAAATCATTTCGAGTTTCTGATAAATAAGCAACCTGGCGAACACGAATATACCTAGATCTTTTAGTGTAACCATGGCAACGGAACTGGTATTTCGCGGGTGTGCGCCTCTGCCACAGGCCACTGTATCCTCCGGCCCCACCAATTTGCTTATCGTTATATCTTTTTCGTTAATTTCAATTTTTGCGAATTAATATTCCAATTTTTAAAAATTATTTTCAATTATATTTTGATTGTTTTTAAACGATTTTCAATAATACGATAATTTGAATATTTCAGAGAGTAACTGAGAAGTTTATTCGTTTTATCAAAAATTTCATCAACTATGCATTTTACTGAAAAACTAACCGCTTTGAGAAAAAAAATATTTATGCTCTACAATTTTGGTTGACTTCATTTTTTCCTTAGAATGCTAATTTTTCCTACAAAATCAATAATTAGTCTAAAACAATACATTTTTTTTTCTAAAATACTAAGTTTTACTGAAATTTTGAGTTGAATATGGGAAAAATTGAAGAAACAACATATAACTTTGAGCTCGTTCTTCTCAAAATCAACTTTTCTAGAATTGATGGTTCAAAAAACATTGAAAAAAAAATTTCTTTGGAATGTTAGTTTCGATGTGCACAGCGATTACTTTGTTAATATGTTACAATTAATATCTAATTTACTGACATTGTAAATACAGCTAAAGCTGTCAACTGCAATAAATGATTTGATTTGAAATATGGGACCAGAAAACGAAATTTTAATTTTTCTGACTTTTGGTACCTTTTCTCAAACCATCTCACTAATCGAATAAATCAAGTTTTTATTCAAAATTGAGATAATTATTTAAATTCCATTTCAGGGAAAAAAATTATCATTCAATGACTCAAATTCAACCGCTAGCTGCTGGAAATTGATGAATTCTTATTTATAATTTTTTAGCGAAAAATAAAATGCTATCACTAAACTGATAACAGCTGATCGCAGCGTTACAGCCAATCAGCGTGCAATATTTTTTTGCATGACCAGTTCTCGAGTAAAGAATCCATATACGCGTATATCGCGGCATCTTTACTACACACGCGTTTAACGACTCCCACCGAAGAGCCAGAGAGCCGAGCCGAACACGTAGTGTGTCTTTTCGACTCCTCTTGTTCTGATTACGTAATAACCCATCTAACGAAATTGTACAGAACACGTTCGCTGGATCGGATTAGAGAACCATCAGAAGGTGAAGGCAAGTCTTAGAGAACCAGTGTCGCAGTAAAAACGAACCAGTTCGTTTAGTAGGTTAACGTATTCGCAGAGATATTTTTAAAATAATTTTTCTATAATACACGTCGGTATGGGTTAATATTTTATAACGCGGTTTTCGCCTTTTTTTTTTCTCTCAAAAGAAAAAAAAGAGTTATCCGTAACGTAAATTGTTCCTAAATGTGATGCGTTTTTTCGCCCTAGTTTTAAATTTTTTCTTCCTATTTGTAATGTCTCTGCAGAATTTTAGTTTACCTTATTCGTCAGCTGGTTATTTCGGTGTTCCTGAAACCGCGTCTCCTTCGCCGATTTATTATACCGATGCGCAGCAAAATATACCGCCAAAATTGTTCGGTTTCGCGGATCAGCAGCAGTCACAACAACAGCAATCTGTTCGAAAGCCGTATCAGTCATCGTCGTATCAGCCTACATACACGAGGGTTACCGGCGGAACGGATCCTCGAAATGGTAAAACATCGGTTCACGCCGTCGTCGATTACGACGATGATTTCAACGATGGCGAATCTTATAATCGCGAAAACGATTACAACGATATTCAAAATTCCATCGAACATTATCCACTGCCAACGGTGACGCCGATTCAAGGACCGATTTTTTTAAAGAACGGTAGTGTTCCTGTCGTACCACTGTATAGTTATCCGAAAGTCAATAATGGCAGTTTTGTACAGATACCGGTACGTAGTATTTATTGTACCGTATCGTCTATCGTCTTCGTGTCTACCTGTATAATAGTAATAAAAATTCATTTAAGATGCGAATTTTTCGCCTTACCCAACACGTATTATCTTTATGACGCTCATAAGCGCCGATTCTTATTTCTATACACGTTCCAACATGACCTATCAGCGAACCACGCTGTGTAAATGAGATATTTTTATTGGCTTTGTGATCGCGTCAGACTTGGACGGGTGTTATGTCGGTGAATATTCGTGCATATGTAGATTTTTTAGATGGACGATTGATTGCTACTTTTTATCGTATACGTATTATTTAATCTTGATTGTAATAGTGATTGTTGGCGAAGCTTCTGCGTGCGATTTTTGAGCTGAGGATTTATCGCTGTAATTACTTGAAGTGCTTTTTTCTAATTAGTTCCTGTTCAATTCAACATAACAGTTTTGAGCAGTTCTGGAGCTTCCAGCAGATTTTCAAACTATCTAATTCGGACATATTTTGTAGCATTTTTTGGAAAACAGAAGTTTCTAAAAATCCGCTAGAGACTCCAAAACGGATTGAAACTGCCAGCAATCCACATCGGAATTAACATCAGAAGGGTGTAAACTGAATTTCATTTTTCTACCTTAAATGGAGGGGAAAGGGTAATTTTTTAAATTTTCAAAAAAAAAAATTAAATCGATGGACAAAAATACTCGTATGTATGTTTGAGACTGCGAGGTATTGAATGGATTTTTTAAAAAAATCGCCACTTTTTCCAACCCAATTTACAGAAAGCTCTTCACTCGACCCCCCCCCCCCCCCCCACCAGACACAAAAATGAACAAAGTCAACTTTTTCACAGGAATATTTCTTAAAAAAAAAAAAAAAAAAAACTGAAATTGGAATAAGCCAGTCAATTTGTATTTAAAGTATTTTTTAATTTCATCATTCCAGTGATTCGAAGGTTTTTGTTGCACGTTTGAATTTTTAGATTTTTTCACAGCTTTTTTGACAAAATTCACTGCTTTTTCATTACTTTCAATACCTGTAAGATACACAGGACTGGAATACACCGATTTAAAAAAAATAACAGGTACCTTACCAGCCATAAAGTTCCAAAGAAAAAGTAGCTTGAAGATTCAAAACGACTTAGACTTCATAGCGTATTTAAATTCGTTTGCAGAGTGAATTGCGGCTTATTCCATTACATAAAATGTTGAGGAAATTTCAAGTTTCTATAATCTGCTGGAGGTCCTAAAAATTTTCCAAAAGCAGCTGGAGGCTCTAAAATGACTTTAACTCATAAGCAGTCGACTTGATATCGTGTTTAAATTAAAATACAGAGTAAATTTCGCATTTCCAGCTCTGTTCATTAGTAATATTTCATGGAGATTTCAAGCATTAAAAATCAGCTAGAGGCTGCAGCAGTTTCCAAAAAGTCGCTGAAGGCGCCAAAACGACATAAAATCTGCCTGGCGGTCGACTTCATGGCGTATTGAAATTAGTTTACAAAATAATTTTTTCAACTTTATTGATGAAATTTTGTAAAAATCTCAAGTTTCAAAAATCTGCTGGTGGCTCTAAGAATTTTCTAAAAGTCGCTGGAGACTCCAAAATGACTGGAACCCACCTACAGTCGACTTGATATCGTGTTCAAATTGAAATGCAGAGTACATTTCGCATTTTCAACTCTGTTCGGTAATATTTTATAGAAAATTTCAGCATTGAAAATCAGCTAGAGGCTGCAGCAGTTTCCAAAAAGTCACTGGAGGCTCCAAAGTCCAAAACGAATTGAAATCTACCCGCGGTCGACTTCATAGCGTATTGAAATTAGTTTACAAAACAATTTTTTCAGCTTTCTTGATGAAATTTTGTAAAAATCTCAAGTTTCAAAAATCTGCCGGAGGCTCCAGGAATTTTCTAAAAGTCGCTGGAGACTCCAAAATGACTGGAACCCACATGCAGTCGACTTGATAGCGTGTTTAAGGTGGAGTGCAGAGTGAATTTCGGATTTCCAACTTCATTTTGATAAACTGTTGTGGTGATTTCAAGTTTCAAAAATCTGCTGGAGGCTCCAGAACTGCTCAAAACAGCTTGAAACCGTTCTCAATCGATTTGGAAGGTCGAAAATAGGGTATCTACTAAATTTTAGCTTTCTAAGTCAATTTGGTAAAATTTTGATTTTTTTCTCATTTTTGGATGTAGATTTGATTTTTAAAAATTTACCAAAAATCGAAAAATACACTTCAGCGCTTGAAATTTTGGCTGATGAGTAATTTTTGCATGCTATTTCGATCTATTAGTTTTGTCTAGTTCAAAAAATTTCCTGCGAGTCTTATGTTGGGAAGCAAAGTCTGTCATTTCGTCCAACTTATGAATTAAAACGGTCGCCATTCAGAAAAATCTAACTTTTTTTTTGGCAAGTTTGCTTAAAAATGTTTCTTAGGATGCCTTGTCTCCTTCAAGGAAGTATTTGTCTCAGAGAATCGGGGGGGAGGAGGAGGAGGAGGAGGAGGAGGAGGAGGAGGAAGTGCAAAACTATTCTCATTGTCATATGCCGGACTAATTGGTGATCAGGTTTAAATCAAATTTTCAATCTTTCGTCTGAGGAAATACTGATTCCAAAAATTTGGAATTTCATTCCACGTTTCATGGAGTTTTGCAAAAATATGTACATATAACCGTAATGATTTTGATGTTCTGATCTGTTCAATGACTCAACTTTTCAGTTGAACCAGTCATTAGATTTCCAGGTTTATTATGCAAGGTGTTCAAAAAAATATTGAACACCCTACAAGGCAAATTTTTTGTTAAAATGTTGCAATATTGGTTGGCGATGTGAAATGAACACATGATAGTCGTTTTCTTTTCAAAACTTCAGCAATATGTAGAAAAAATGTCAAACCAAGCCAATGCATACACAAGTAATTTGACCATAATTTTTCGCTTAGCTCCATGAAATTTTTTAGGGAATACTCATTTAGTGATTGCATCTGAATTTTGGTACCCGATTCAGGTACCTACATACATAGTTATTATACGTCGATGTCGTCATAATTCATGCATAAAGTTCTACTATTTAGTTCGCGAAATTTTTTTTCAATTTCATTTTTTTTTTTTTTTTTGAACAAAATGAAGTACGTAACAGGCACATAATTACGCGGAAACTGACCAATTGTTCAAATTTAGATCTCAAAGCACGGTGGTATCAATCTCTTGCATAAAAAACACACTTCCTTTTCAAATATTTTCAATCAGAAACTAGTCTTTTGCAGCGCACCATTTTAAATAATTACTAATTTATCTGTCTGGCCTCGATTGAACAACATTTAATATTCGATCGGCGACCAATAACCTTTAATTTTGATTTAAACCATAGAAAAAAAGTTATTCGGTAGTCATCACTGCAGGCTTAAGGTCGTTGGTGATGGTGATGATGTGATGAATAAAAAAATCTACGTAAATAACCAGTTCTCTAAACAATTCATCAAACCCTTTTCCGATATGGGCCTGTATCTTTTTGATTTTTTTTCTTCTTTATTCCAACGAAAATTTGGTTCGAAATTTACTCGTGAAATTATACTTACTGATCGTTATAGACTCTGATGAGCCATAATTAATGGAAATTATGAAAGCACGCGTATGTAGCTAACTTACAGTTTAACGATTTTTCTACATGAAATATTTTTACAAGTTTCGACACTTGTGCAAATATAAGTACATAGATTGCGTAGTTTTCAAATAGGTACGAGAATTTATGCATTCGGATTTATGATCTGTTTAATTATGTAATACTAATAAAATCGAATTAAACTAAAAATTCAGGCGTCTAATCGTATACTGCCTATATTTAGCAAAGTATTTTTGATCGATATCTCCCACACCGTTTATCCATAAATAGTATACTTCTACCTAGTACCTACATACGTGAATTATCTTCATCTGCCATAAGTCCAAAATCGTGAATTTCCATAATTAAAATTTTTTGCGGGATCGTGAGAGAATTTTCAAGCACATACAAGTTTTTCAGGCGAACAGGTAAAATGGGTAATTGGGTCAATTTATAAGTTGAATTTTAACATTATTTATTGCTGTAATTTTGGTTCAAGTTTTTATAGAGATACCCAACCCATGTTCATTTGCCCCAAATTACAGCTAATGAGTCTGTCACTGGAAATAGACCCAAACTCAATGACCATTTCAGACAATCCTTCTAAAATCCATAAATTCATAACCCTATTCTAAACAACATCGATCGGATAAACCAAATTTGAAACCCTCTTATCGCGATTCGCGCGTGTAATGTAACATGTAGTCTTGCATTATTATAAACCCTTCCAAAAAATTAATTCGTGCATTGAAAATAGTCAGAATAGTAATAAAATAAATTGATTTTTAGCCGGATTACTCGAAAGCAACAATGTACATACAAACCAAACGATAATATCGAAGCCATTCAAAAATTCAAAATTTATGATCCATTCAAATCTTTTGTGCAGTAAACTTGTTTTTTTGTTCGTCGATGGTGATCGAAGAAAGACTGGGAATAATCATAATCTCTCGTTATTACCTACATTATGCTGTTTGATTTACGTTAAAATAGGTTCGTAAATATCTTTAGCAGAATATCGATTTATTTGTCACGACTTTCGTTATTTATTTTAAATTTTTTAAATAAATAAGAAATAAAAAAAAATAACACCTCAATTCATGCTGTATTTTCAAACTCAATCTTTCTGGAATTCCATTTCTTCCCCTTTGTCGACCTCTCACCTTCACTCGCATCAGCAAGTTTTTTGTTGAAAAAAGACCAAACCTTACACTATTCAACATTCAAATTTTTGGAATAAAGCAAACGTGGAATTTCGACTTTTAGCTCACAAACTTAGAATGGCTTCGGTTTTCAGCTACTCAGATTTTTACAGTTGGACTTCGGATAACTTTCAGCTACCTGTCAACTAAACCTGTATTTGATTTAACTTTCATTCTTCACGATCAGCAGGTACTTAACCTTCAGCTTTGGGCAGCTAAGACAGACAATGAGTTTTTCGATCTACGATGCACTGAAAATACATGAGACCGTTTGAAGATTAGAACGTTAAAATTTTCACGTCTTAAAATCAAAGAAAACTGAAATTAAAAATGAGCTGTTTAGGAAAAATTTTCAATTTTTTTTCAAAACTTCTCATTTTTATTTTTGCGGTTCATTTAAGGGATTTTTTGGAGGGAACTTTTATCTTTTCATCAATAGAATTCCTATGAAAAAAAAAACAGCTCTCGGCTACCTCTTCCCAAGAAATTATCAACGATTTTAAACTTTTAGCTCTTGGTTTACGCAAAAATTTGTTCTACTCATAGCTTTTATCAATTTTTGATTCGAAGAGGCGTATAGTGCTCCGTTAACCCATTTCAGTCATCCCTTGATTATGTAAATGCTGATGAAGTGATGACGTTGCCAAAAAAATACGAACTGCTTGCTATGAAAATTTCTTGATATAAAAATTAAGACGAATTAGAAATAAAAAATGAAAAACAGCTGATTTTCTGGGCACTGGACAAAAATGGCCAAATTGTTCCTCTCATGTTAAAGCCTGAAGCATAAACCCAAACAGTTCTAGTAAATTCTCAACAACAACAAATCACATTTCGCATACATTCTCCCCTTGACCACGAGGACGTATTCAAGTTAATTATGAAACAAATTTCACACCTTTTCTCTTCCCCTTAAAAAATTTCAAAAGAAATAAGTACAAATTGGAGTAATTTAGAGTAATTACAACTTGCTCGAATTTCACTTAAACATCTGCGAACGATAAACATGTAATTAACAGTTATGCAAATATTTGATCTAGAAACCACGCCTTTCAAGTGTTTATGGATTTTTTTTTCCATTGCAATTTATACATACTATCTACATGTACGAGTACGATTGAACGACGGTAACCAGGTTTCTGGTTAATATTTTAAAAAATACAAAATTATTTAATGTATTCGTCAATACTATGATGAAGTAAATACACGTTCACCTTGCTCTGATACTGAATTATAATTTGTGTTACACGATCGTCGTTCGTCGATATGTCGCTCCTTAGTCCACACGTCTTCGTATACGAATTTGTCCTCCGAGTCAAAAAAATCTTGGAGTATCTTTTCTGAAGCTTCTTTTTTTTTAAATCGCAAATTTTGGTGTAAAATTCCATCTTTTCTAGTGAAATGAGGTTCTGGTTTCGTTCAATAATTTTTTTTGATTTTTAATATGGTTATTAATTTTTTCAGTGAGTAGGTACTTCGAGTTTATGTGCATCTAGATATTAATGAGTAGTCCTTGGGTTAAATAGGCACTTTAAATACCTCAGACAATATAATTTGCTGCGAGGGAAAGGACTGGGATATTCACTAAGGTTCAACGTTTCCATGAATAAGATGGGAATGGAACAATAAACTGAGGTAATGAAATGCTCATTTGCTTACCAACCTACTTGTTACTCGATCAGTATGAAATATGCTCGCAGACTGCGTTTTATTAATTGATTTATCTAAAAGGATAAAGTCTCGATATATTTACCATATCGTAAGGTTATAATCTAGAGTAGGTACAGACACACGAACGAAACGGAACTGGGAATTTTTCAATTATTCGATACGCTGAATTATTTACATATTCGGACGCCTACACGAACTTAATTAAAATCATAATCCAAGTTCAAAGTCATACCATATAGACTCATATGTCTCAGCGAGACACATTGTTAAACTCCGATAATGTCCGTATCTCAGTCATTCGATACGTTTAGGATTACACACGGTTTATCCTTATATGCTCTAGTTACGAAAGGTGTGTCTTGTCACGAATTGCGGGCGTCAAACTTGATATAATTCCAATCCTTCGTACGTACGAGTAATATTCGCGGAATGTCCGTTGATATGTTTATTTTACGACTTCATCCCCCGAGGCAACGGTCTCTTTACACCTTGAGATAGGCATCGGACTAGATTATGTTCCGCAATAATATACTCGTATTACACGTACGTATACGCGAATGTAATTATTTTGTTATAAACGGCTCCCTGGACTCGATTATGTCCGCATTTTTATATTGTTTTCGCTGATATATATTAAACGATGGTTGTACGTACGAGTATCTGGATCTGGAAGCCTTGAAAGTAAATGCTCGCGTTGCTCGATTACCCGATTACTCGATCCTCCACCTTAATTGTAACACGTCGCGACTACTGTCGTCGTAATAATTATCAACGATGATAATGACTTTTCCCGAGATTCGTAAACAGATTTCGATTTCATTTCCGTGATTGACCTTTGAATGTACCAAGGTCAGATTGTGTACACCGACAAGGCCTCCGGTATTGTTTTAGTAGTCGTACAACCCATTGGTCAACTTTCTATAGACGGAGAGGTACTTAGTGGTAATCACTCACTTTTCCAAAATCGACCATTTTATTCAGGATCAATGACACGTCGTCGTCCATCGTACGAGTATAAGGTAAATCCTGCTCTCTATTTGTTATATCTAGTCATGGTCATTTTTGATTTCTGTGTTGCAATTTGCGGTTGAACGACATGACATGAGTTTTTAAATAATTAGGTTTATGTTGTCGTGTGATGATATCTACATTATCGCTGCCTAGCTGGAATTACGGTTTCGTAATATTATTTACCGAGTAATGACAGAAAGCGATTTTTTTTATGATCTGTGAAAATCGTAGGTTTGATTTTATCTTTACTCGTAGCACTTACTACATATATGAGGTGAATCATTTAGATGGTTCGACACCTACTTAAATTGGATTCGTAGTACTGAATAAATACGACGCGATGTACGAGTAAGCAATATGCATCGTAAGTTGACCACAAGTTTTTCCTCGAAGAGAAAGACTTGCCAGCCTTAGACAAGGTGTCTAAGAAAGTTTCATAATGAAAATGCAAAACTTTCGCCAGGACATTTGTCAAACAATCATCTTCTTTTATTTGGAGGGGGTGGTGGGGAGGAAGATTTGGTCAGTATTCCACACGTAAATTTTTCAAACGTAATTAGGACATTCCAATTTTTTTTGGAGAGTGATGGTGTCGAAGCGACTTTTTTCTGCTAATTTTTCAGCACCCTCTCTTATTACACAATTGTTTAAATGAAAAAAATTGAGATTTCTGAAGAAGTTTACACTGCTTTACATTTTTTCTCAGGGAACTTTGGAATTATCAACATTCAATGTTTCCTATCTGACATGAAAAAAAGTATCAATTCAATTTCATACTCATATCTTGGAGCACACAGTTACAGTATGGCTACAATTTAGGGTGGTCCTTAATGCACATGACAAGAAAAAATCGCGATTTCTTCTGCTCCCAACCCTCACAGTGGTGACCTATCATGAGAAAATAATTCCCTATTTTTCATTTTTTCCATTTTTGAAAAACTCGGGCTGCTGCGGTGGGCCTCATAATTTTCAAAATTTTTTTGAAATTCAACTTCTAAGCAAAATTTTTAAAATTCAAAAACTTCAAATTCCAACGCTTTTGAAAAGTTTCTTCTGAGTAAAATGAACTCTCATGAGGATATTACCCTCTTCCTGGGAAACCAAGTCGGTCCCCTAGGATAGCTGAAAATTCGTATTCTACATCAAAATCACAGCTATTTCAGGGGATCAGCTTGGTTTTCAATGGAGGGGGCTAAAATCGTCATGAGAGTTTATTTTACTCAAAAGAGACTTTTTAGAGATAATAGAACTTGAAATTTTGAAATTTTACAGAGAATTTGTATTTTATAAAATTTTTGAAAATTGAGGGGCTCACTGCAGCCCGAGTTTTTCGAAAATAAAAAAAAAATAGGAAATTATTTTCTCACCAGAGGTCATCACTTTGGGGGTTGGGAGGGAGAAAAATACCAACTTCCAAAATAAGGATCATTCTAGGTTCCATGCTTTAAGAAACTGTAACACTCCCAAGAAATATGAAAAAAATTGAAGACATTAGTGATTCAACTCAATGAATGGAAAAAACATTCTAAATTCAGGGTTGCTTGGTACTAAAATCAAAAATCGAAAATTCGCATCATTTTTAGCTTTTGAACCTTGTTTTGAACTTTTTCGCGCCACTTTTGACCATTTTTTTGCAATTTCTGGTAAAAATTCAGACTTTTTTTTTCGCAACTTCAACGACCTTGTAAACATCTTGTACTTTCAAAAAAAATTTCCCCAAAAAAAAAATACATGTCTGTTTTTCAAGAATAATTGATAATACATATAGAGGAAATAGAGCGAAATTATTAGTATTTTTCCATCTGCTGAAGACCATTTTTACACACATTTTTTTCCTCAGTCAGGAGGGAAAAAACGTGAGTTTTTCAAAATTTCACAAAAAAAAGGAAATGAATTGAAAATTCAAAGTCTGATTGAAAAAAAGCAGGCCATTTTGGTAAAAATTGGTGAAAAACTGAACGACTGCAGGACTTGCAGGACACATCCTCCAAAATGCAGGATAAAAGCAGCACTAACAGAACTTGCAGGACTGTTTGACACCCCGTTAAATGGGTGGGGTTGATCTTTGATCAGGATTCAGAGATTGAGGTTAATTTTTTTTTAATTGAGCAATTTACTCATCAATCTTTTTTTGAATGTCTTTTTAGTGTGAGGTGAAAAAGGTGTAGATACATACCTACTCATTTTTTAAAAATCGAAAATGGGTCTCAAAACATGACGGTAGCCAGCAGAACAAAAAAAAGAGCTGCTCTGCTCAACCGTACTTTTTGAGAGTTCATAGCATTTATGTAAGGCTTACACTCGAATAATTAGAGGTTCTAAAAATACGTTTTTCCTCACTCATGTCAGACATGGGTTTCGAAACGTGATCAGTAGGAACAGGTAGATTGGATACGACAAGAATATAAAATTCCTACAATGTTTTTTTTCATTTTTGAAAAATTTGAGCTATAAAAAAGTACCTACTATTCTCACTTTACGAAAAAAAGAACTCGAATGACGTTTTATTGCCGAGTGTTATGTAATCTTTGAGTTACCTATTTTGGAAAATTCTCAATCTTCAAGGCGTTTAATTTTTTTTAAGGAGTTACGCTTTAGGTTGCCATGCTTCAGTGATAGTGATTGAAAAGACAAGTGTTCGTAAAGTATGATCTCACGAGTCACGACCCATGACCCTTAGTTTCCATTGCCTATAATTCTACATCAATTTTCCATTTTTACCCCCATTTTACTTGATAAAAAATTGTTTTACCCCCCCCCCCCCCCCCCTTATAAAAAAAAGGTTCAAAGTTTCAAAACAAAATTTTGAATTTATATGTCTACAATTTTTTTTTAATAAACCAACTTGAAAGAAGTCTTGAGTATTGAACTGGATTAGATTTCAATCTAATCGAAACATTATTTTTAGATGAGAACAATTGATTTCGAAAATTTGTACAAAATTCATTCGTTTTCAACAGGAATAGGTAGGCGAATACTGCCTTTGTCATTTTTAAAAAAGATAGAAATTTTGGAATTTGGTCCAACATTGATTGGAGAGCTTGAATTTTCTTCGTGATTTTTTAAAAAAATAATTTCGCTGCAATCTATTAAGTACGTCATCCTTTCACCAGATTAAAAAATAAAATAAAATTTAAAATACTGAATGTTCTTCTATTACTCACTTCTACCTTTCATGACCACACTTTTTGAAAAAATATTATCAATGCAAGATAGGTAAATCGGTCTTTGCATAAATTTTTCAAATTTTTATGACATTTTGATATAAAGCCCATTATTACAATTTATTTAAGGAAGTTGTGAACATCCAAATGCACGATTTTCACACTTCATGGCTTTCAATTTGGGAATTGTTTGATTAAATAGAACCAAAGCCATACTTATACATGCCTTAAGACGTTCGAAACATCACCAATTTTGTTTGAAATTTTTCCACATTTTTTGACATTTTTCGCGCCACCGTTGCTGCAAAAAATCAATTTTCATCTCATCTTTCATTTTTATATCAAATTAAAAATTTTTCGAGCCATGAAATACATTACTTCGTGAACCTAAATAATTGAAAAAATAATTTTTCGATAACACAATAAATTCTAAGATATTGATTTTTTTTTCACTTTAAAAATCTGCTATTTTTTGCTCTAAAAATTCGATGAAAATTTGAATTTCGAAAATTCAAGCAAAATAATCGCGAAACGGTGCATTTTTAGGAAGAACAATTCAACTCATTGAAATACGAATCCGGAATTCATAAACCGATTTCATAAGAAGAAAAGTATGAAAAACTTCCGTTTAAAATTAAGGAGAAGGAAAAAGAGTTCATTAACGTATCTAAAATTAAAACGCGATCTCCGATAGTTTTAAAAGATATCCTCTATCGATGTAAATACCTCTACCTACACCTATGTGGTGTATTGAAAATAATCTACCTACGTCATTCTCGCTTGAATGAGTCACAGTAATTATACTGCCAATTTTGCGGGAATTTTTCTATTATAAATCCGGTTATGATTAGGTGTAAGGCGAGGAATATTCGCGATAATTTGCAGGTCTACGTGTTTTTTTAGGATAGAATTTTTTTCGAATTTCTTGTTAGTACTTTTTTATACCCATTCAAATTGTTCCATTTTTTTATAGTTCTTGAAAAATACGTATTTTGGTGTTTTGTTGCTCGTATACTTTTGAAATTAGATTTACGTAAAACTTGTTGAATCATCGAAGAATATATAATACCGTAGGTACCGTGCTGTGACATCTGCCTATTTAGTTCGTGCAAAAAAAGCATAATTTTTTTCAATTTTTTATCGTGATACTCCGACTTGAATCTATAACCATAGCTTGCATTATTTTAAATACGTATTTTGACTTGAACATTATCCTGGGTATCTTCTTTTCAAAATTCGGTTTGTCGATTTCAAGTATTTTATACAATTCCATTTTCAACGAATAAAAAAGTAACCCTCCTCTTACACTCTCAGCCTTCTTCAGCGTTATAACAGACCACTTGTAGAAGGAATTTCCTACACGTATCCAACTAAAGAGCTTTATATCCAACAAGAACCGAAAATTATTCATTTTTTTTCAGTGTTATCCTATCTTGCAAGTACATAATTGAGGGAAAAAACACTGTCGTTTAATATTTTTTGACATTTTTAGTCGTCATACAGAAAGGGATATTGTCTGTAGGTCAGCTCGCATTTTTCTAACACGTCATTGCAACGAAACACAGGCAACCTTCACAACTCGATTACATTCCAGGATGCGTGATCGCAAGTCGCAAGCATTTCTCATAGACGCGTTAATAAAATTATACTTTGATGCATTTTTGTACCTACGACGAGTATGTGTAGTGCCTACTGCCTACTTGGGTATAGTGGGTGTTGAAATACGGTATCGCGTGATATAATTACCATCTTTTATTGTGTTAAACTACTTATGAAATAGGTTTTACGCGATATTTATTCTACGTGCGACTCGCTAATTAGTTTATTACTTCATGATTTATAAAATCTTACTTAGCTGCTGGCGGGCTTCAATGCGAGAAATGAACTAGTTATCCAAGATGGGAATTGAAATTTCACCTAATATCATTCGACGATTATATTTATTCTTCTCATTGTGCATATTCTTTTTTTTTCGGCTCAGATAAATGATCTAATAAATCACCTTTATTGTCAAAAATATGTACAGGTGTACAGGTGGTATTTCATAATTGATAAAATTTCTTACATGCATTTTTATACTCGCGAGACAAAAATAGAATAGGTAAGACTACACGAATGTATCGGCCATCGGGTACTTCAAAGAAAGTCTTTATGCAAATGGTGAAAGCGCTAAATTAGTACGAATGATTATTGAGAAATACTCTAGCCAATTTTTCTTAATAAGACGACAGTTTCCAGAAAACCATATTGCTACCATTGTATGTATACCGCTTTAGCGTGAGAATTGTTGATTTGAAATTATGAATGAAGAAGAGGAATACGAGTTGAATGAAAATGTTAAATTTTGAATACTTTATTATACAAATTTTAGCTGATTTTCAAAATGATATAGGTTTTATAAAAATAGGTATCTTATTTGTAGACTGTGTAAAAAAAATCAAACATAACTTATTTTCATCTCATTACATTTCGATTATTTTTTTTCTGGGGCATGACAATAAATGGTTCAGTAACAAAATTGAGCAGCTTTTTTAAAAAATTGAAGGTTATGCAGGAAGTAAGTAGATGAAAAAATGCACATGATCAGTATTCAGTTCAACTACAATCACGTTTCGAGTGTCAGTTTTTCATACCAACAGGAAGTCTTGAGAAGGGGAGGGAGAGAGGAGGGATTTAAGAAAAAAAAACAAGGAACGGCAAGGAATGTAATTTGGCAAATGTAAATCTGAAAATCTTCTATTTTGGTCATGTTTTGATCTATGATTAAGCTCTGAGTCTTCCTTTCGACTGGAGTATGTATGTTTTATTTTTTTTATACATTTGGGCCCCAAGAACGCATTCTTCAAACACTCACGACGAAAGTGAACCTCGAAAAGCGATTATACATTTATGTAGTTACAATAATTGTTCAATCTATCCGAAATTTAACACAGGTTTCCAAAAAATTGGCCTCTCCCCAAAATTGAACCTCGAAACGTCGGTTGAAATGTGTCGAGAAAAGAGAAATACCGTTTTTTTTTGTAATAAATGACCATTTGATATTTTCATGCGTTTATTCAAATTTTAGTTTATTTTGGAAATCCCACACCCATGTTCAAATGAGTACAAAAATGAGAAAAATAGAATGATCGATTGCCTTTTTTATGTTTTTCTCAAATATTTAAAATGGATTCAGACATCTAAAAATTTGTTTTCGTTTCCATCAACTGCGAAATGTTTAATCTAAAGAGCCATCATTGGGAACGGTGATTTTGAGTCAGACATCATTTCAGTGCAATTTTTGACCAAATTTTCAATTTTGAAAAAAAAATAAATCTATATATTGAAAACTGTTCAATGAGGTGGTCACGTAGTTAGATACCTAATTAATGGGAAAAAAATCGTTTCTTTCACACAAATAATTCGTATCACAAATCATATTTTTGCATTTTTCAAGTTTTTTTTCCAAATTGAATAGGAAAGTACCTAGGGCTAGATCTGTCAAAAATAACTTCTGGGATATTTGTTTAGCATTACCTGGGTTGAGAAATTTTCAGGTTCAGTACCTAATTCAAAATGTAGATGAAATTCAAATTTTCATTTATACATATAATCGGATTTCCATGCCTTCGAAGTGAGATTCGAAACTAATGAATGCAATAAAAATCATGTCATAACTGAAAAAAGGATGAAATTTGCTTCTGCACGGCCAATTTTGAGTACCGCGGAACAAAGTCAACATTACATTTGATTCTTCTGGATAAAATTCATCAGCATAATGGACTTTCAAAAATGAAAAGTTAAGCAGCACTGGCCAATTTTGGTGACTTTAGAAGATGGGTAATGATAAAAGAAAAATTAAA